>NC_081292.1:138888996-139188996 GCF_030435805.1 Mustela lutreola | reverse complement strand
AGGAGATTCTTCCCAATTCTCTGTTAACTCTACTTTTATGGGCCTCAGTTGTCGTCTGCAAAAGGACCTAGCTGAAGAGATGTTCTTTGAGGTAGATTCCAGGTATGGTTTTTATGAATCTGTGCTCACTCAGTTGTTTCTGTGGGTGCTTTGAACACCAATAGGGACCAACCAGGATGGTGAGACCTGCTTGACCTCAGCTCGGGGCACTTCTCACAGTGTTCCTGGGGGCCCTCAGGAATCTTGAACACCCTTGTCACTCCGTGTAACCCATAAAATGCTGAGAGGGGACCAGGTCTATAAAGATTATCAGGAACAAGTTGTAGCCCAGTTTACAATGTCTCCATTTCCCTCTTGTTTTATCTGGGTGGATGTATGAAACATAAATATGGCCAGAAAGCCAGAAATGTGATTTTTTTTTTCAGGAGGATAAGTAGTTCGAGCAAATAGAAACGATGAGACTAGGTGAAAGAGGGAAAGAGAAAGAAGCAGCTCTTGAGAAAGACCAGGTTCCTTACACCTCCAAAGGGAATAATAATATATAACAGGCCATTTAAATGTTGCTCCAGACTCTGGATTTCAGCCTCCATGGGGCCCTCGGAGTGTTCTGGAATGAAAAGTTCTTAAATGGAGTGTTTAAATGCTAACATACAGATTTAATGTTGGGGTTCTTTGACCTGAAATCAGCACCAGCTTCTGCCTTGATGAAAGCAACTTTTCTAGGGGATTTGGACCTTGCCAACATTTGCCCATTCAAGGCAACTGACTGGAAATTTGGGTCACATCTTGTAAGAACACAGTCAAGAAGAGCGCCGTCTTTACTCTTTTAAAATTGTCATCGAGAATATCTGCTGTCAGAATGTTGTGTTCAATATGAAAATGTGGTCTCTCAATAAAATTATTTTGCTTTAACTTTACTGTGAGAACAGTAACAGTAGATATTAAGCTCCGAAAGACCTGAGAGCCAAAAAAAAAAAAATAATAATAATAATAATAATAATAAAAACCCCCAAAAAACCCCAAACCAATAATTAAAAATAAAATTCTTAAAAGCATAAGAAATCTAAAAAGTAGGTTTCTCTAGAACATAATGCAATATAAGTTGAAAAGGTAACTTGCCAAAGTGACACTGTTCTTGTAATATTACTGGAATACTCTTCTGGACAGAATAGTAATACACCTACTAAAAAAAAATTCAGGGAGTCTGATGTACTGACATTAAATTCCACACAAATATCTGGTTATTTAATAGTAATTTATTGTAGCTTTACTGGAAATTTTCTCCTCTTAGTTCTTAAAAGAATTTACAGCTTCAATTAGCACTTTTACTCCTAATAATCAATATTGATTTTACTGTATTCATTTCAGATCTTAAAATTTTTACCTAGAATTCTAATCTTAACTGTTTTTAAAGTAACATGCCTCATTTAAAAAAATCCAGATAGACATGCGTTGCCATCTGAAAAATGATCAATTTCCATTTACTTGAGGTGGGTTCTTTATTCAGAAAAGAAAGGACAGTTCTGGGTAATAGGGACCTGGCATTGTGCACAAAATGTTAAAGAGAACGTGTATATTATTTTCCAGTGTCTTCTCAAAATTAGGTAGCAATTGTTATTTTTAACCATATTGCAGATTCTGTTTTTAGCCTCACTATTTATCTCTGTATTTCAGTACGCCCAATGTAACAGGGAGCTGTTTCTCCTGCTCACAACTCACATGAATTTTATGGGGCACATTGCCTGACTGGGGTCCACCTAAGTGGACTATGAGATGTCCTCTGGAGAACAATAGACAGGGAAGATTCTTGTCCACTCTGTGTTCTGACATCAAACTGGAATTTCTCATTTTTTTTACATTAAGAGCTTCCCCCCTCTTTCTCTGATAACATGCTACACATTACATCTGGAACACAAATGCTTTACCAAAACCTTTCAATTAAATCCTACAAATTATTTTCTTTCAGTGTTCCCTGGGATCTTTTATGGGGAGTTCAATTTTATCTTTTTTTTTTTTTTAATTGAAAAGATGACTTTTTTGGGTTGTGTTTCGCATTTAGGGCAGTAGTAAAAAATAAAAAGAGTTTCTTGCAACTGCGTTTTCCAGTTACACATTTCACAAACATTTGAGCTACCTCGGGTTGGCCAGGAAATGTCTGCTGCCACATTAGTGATGTGATAATGGGCTTCACATATCACCTGCACATTAATAGAATGAAATCACTTACTGCTTCTGAAAGCAGCTTTGTTCTCAGCTGGTGTCCTGAAGGCACGGTAGAAACACAAGGGACTTTCTATTGCGTGGAGGTGAAAGTCAAAAATAAGCTAGAGTCATCTTTATTACTGGTGTGTATGTGTGTGTGTGTGTGTGTGTGTGTGTGTGGTGTTCCCCTCTATTTAACAGGTCCATTGATATTTGATGGAAATGATCAAAAATTCAGCGAGTTGCAGAAAGTGTGTCTGGGTCTCCAATCTGCCCCGCTCTGTGACATGCAAAACTTGTAATAACTGGGGACCTTTAACTAAGCTGCAATGGCCCATCAAAGGTGCGGCTTTATTCTCTCATAACAGCCCTGTAATGTGATCAGCAGACATATCTGCAAACTTTTCCCTGAGCTGTGCAGATGTGGCCATAAAAGAGGCACGTATGCCATTGTGTATTTCCTACTTTCCTCTGAAAATGAACTTGGTTTTCTGATTATGGCAGTGTGGCTGCCTGCCGTGTAACATTTCCTACAGGTGCACACCCTCTGAAAGAAATGCAGTCTATGAAAATCAGGGGCGGAAAATGGGGACTGATTCAGGGCCGTTATTAATTCGATCAAGTGCCCTTTGCTTTGGGAAAGTATTTGCTGAAAAAGGCAATATAATAAAAGGCTTCTCTTGTGCATTTTTTATATTCTTTGATATTCTTCAGTTAATCAAAAACAGATGTACAGGGATTGTTCAGACAGACACCTGTCATGGAAATTAAAATGTGGATGTCATTAAATAATTCGCGTTGTGATATTTTTTTTGTCGAGATAAATCACAAACCGTGAATTCACATGCCGTATGTTTATTTAAAAATTGGGCATATATGTATTCCCTGAAAAAAAAAAATTAGGCTTTGAGTTATTGTTCCCCAGAGTGAAATGTATGGTTTCTAAAACTTAATTTTGAGTTTTTAACCTATTTCTCCTCTGAGGAATATGAGCTTGTGAATAGCATACATTCTTCATATCACATTCAAAGTCTAATCTGATTTTCTTAGCAATCACATGGATAGGTGTAAACAGATAAATAGTCACCATCCACCATTGACTGCCATGGCTCATTTTTCATCTTTTGAAATAAAAGCCCCAGAGAATTTTTGTCAGGATAAATTGGAGAATAAAAAAAAAAAAAGTTCTCTTTTGAAGTGGATACTTTGAACATAGCAGATTCGTAGGGAATTTTCTTTTGCCTTTGACTCCTTTTAAGATTAAGATGGCTCTATAAAAATTAGAATTTTGGTTACTACAAACGGTGTTTATCTGACCCTGCAATTAAAGAACCGCTTTTGAGCCAGCCCTGGAATTGTTATGGTTTTTAAGATTTCAGATATATTATCAGGTTTAACACTAAATTTAAACATTGTGAATTAGTTGACTTTTCCCTTAATTAGCCATGGCTACATTCCTATATAAAAGCTAAAAATACGAATACTTACATTTCCCTCTCACAGAGTCTAATTACATTATTATCTCAAATAAT
Source organism: Mustela lutreola (assembly GCF_030435805.1). Lineage (NCBI taxonomy): Eukaryota > Metazoa > Chordata > Mammalia > Carnivora > Mustelidae > Mustela > Mustela lutreola. The sequence continues at coordinate 139,185,262 of NC_081292.1, read as the reverse complement.
ATCTCCTTAATGATTCTTTGAACAATATCGCCTATATTTTCTTCTTCATGCAGACCTTTCATAAATAACACAGTCTGCATCAAGACAAACAGTACATTCAGCATGTTTTGCAAAATAGAAAAAGGCGAGCTGGAAAAAGCAAATGACCCAAACCTCTATATTCCCAACATGCTCCCAGACCACTTTCATGTAGAATTCACAATGGACATGTACATTGTTCGTTGGAATATTTTAATTTTTTTTCATACAATGCCATCTATCAAATCTCCAAAGAAGGCAAATTACTCACAGGAAAGAATCCGGAAAAGCCCAGAAATACCAAGCTACCCACGCTGACATCATGAGAATAAAACACTCAGTGAATAATAACAATACTAACTACTAATCAAGGAAACATGGTGCCAAATTAGAGCTCACATTAAAATGGACCTCATTTATTTAGGTGGGAAAAAAACCCCTATCAACTCTGCTCCATCTTCCTTATTTCCAACAACATGAAACAACACTTGCCTAAAACAAATAAAACAACGCTTCCAGCAAATCCCTCAAGACATTTTAAATCCTATGTGGACTACACGGGAATTAAGGAGCATTATACGGACTTTTGAATGGCACAACTACAGAATTATTATCCACTGAGTTATAAGGAATGGCTTCCCCTCTAGTTCGGGTTTGTTTTTCTTTCCCAGCAGTCAACATCTCACCCATCTGAACAGTCAAGTAAAGCCTGGTCCTTAAGTTCCAAAGGAATTCTGTTCAGAGAATTTGCAGTGCGGTGTGATTACCTGCGTTGCTCTTTAATACAAGTTTCTTTCTTTCCCCAAATCCAATGTCGTGTTCTACTTATTTGTTTCATGAAGGACGCCCCGAGTTCATGGAGATAAATAAATAAATAAAGAGAAACTCCTTATACGTGCTCTGTGCCATGGTCCGTGGGCATAAATAACACAGCGTGAATTCAAGTACACATCCTTTTCCCATTTGTTTCCATTCTCGGTGCCAACTTTGGCTCAATAAACAATGACCTTCAGCTAAGTATGAAGGAAGCATCCAGGACATAATGCACAGAGTGGTGCCCCTTCAAAGAATGGAACCCTCCAGAAGGGCCGAGGGAGAGAATAAAACAGAAGCTCGTGAGAGCAGCAAATACCCAAGGAGGTAGTTTCAAGTTCACGTGAGGGGACAGTAGCCACAGTGTCTGAGTCAGAGAAGTGTTTTCTGAGCACGGTTTTGCTGATCACTTTTTAAAAACATGACCCAGGAATAAGCCTAGAAGATATTCCTGAAATGAGGACTTTAAATGGTCATAGTATTGAACGAGATCAGAGATCTCCTGATTCATTCTTTCTCACTGCGTTCCTCAGCTTCTCCAGCAGGACAATGGAGACATTAATCCTTTCCACATTTCTCCAAAAGCATGTTTCGAGGATTAGAGAATTCAAGGTGGCAACGGATCAAATTGCTATTTATCTAGGACTCTTTCTCACCGGTGGGGCATCGTGTGGTACACTGAAAGAGCTTATTTATTGAATCCCCAATTGAATTGGCCTTAGAGAGTTAATACAACATCCACGGTGACAAATTTACTCACTAGGAATAAATTGCATTAGTTCCATTATTTTGTAAAGCACTTTCCCATCTGGGAAGAAAGTTATAGCATAAATCCCATTCTGTTCAGTAGCATGGCTGGAAGGTATCAACCTTTTATGAGCTAGGAAAGTCAGGTTTTTTCTTCTATTAATTTGTTAAGCATTCTCTGTCCCATGAGTTTTAACACACTGGAAGCACAGCAGCTGGCAGATGACGAGGACAAGAGGAAAGAGGGGGGCCTTTTGCCCCACCGGGCTGTATCACCTTTTTAATTCTGTGGAGGCTTGTTTCACAGGATTTAGAGTTGACTTTGGCTCAAAACAGGGCTCTTGAGTTAACAACCAGGAGAATCACTTTAGTTGAGACTTACTTCCAGGTAAGTCTCAAAATTTGAGCTTCCCAAAATTTTAGTACCTATAGCATGGTCTCAGGAGTTCCAAAATCTTGAGGTTCTCTCCCTGCTAAGCATGTCCAGAGAGGCTGTATTATATAATGTCAGCCCAATAATCTGAGTTCAAGTCTCAGGGTCACCATTGTTCGCTGTTTGACTTTGCTCAAATTAATTTCACCTCGGTGAGCCTCTATGAAATGCAAGTAAGAATTGTAGCGAGCAAGGGGCCATGATAATATGAAATATGGTCAGGCAAGCAAGGCTCCCAGCATAGTACTTGGTACTCTGTAAACCATCCCTAAATGCTTGCTCTTACTGTTATTAGTGGATGGTACTCTTCAGATGTGTTACCCAAAGCTTCTGCTTGGCTCAAGATGGCAACCTCCACGGAGGGTCTAGTACACACTAATTCGCCTATCTACCATGGAACCAGTGAACGGAGGCAGTTTTTCTGACTCCTGTTTACACATCCTGCCTATTCATTTTGAAGCTCCAATTCTAGATATGGATCTGGATTCATTCATCCATTCATTCAGAGGACACAGAGTTAGGACCTCTGTGGGCAGCTTGTACTGGTCCTTTCAACACTAGAAGGGAGAGCTCTTATTTTTTAGAAAAATAAAATGCATACAACTACTTAACCAGTAATATGAAGCCTACCTCTACATACACATGACTAGTTTGAGTTCTATACAGTCTGATTCTTAGATAATTGTTAACACTTATGGAAAGCTCATCAAAGGCCAAAGACTATGCTGAGGACCCTATCTAACTTATCCCCACAAGGATGCTGAAGGCAGACACTATTGGTATTCTAAACTTTGAACCCAAGAATTTGAACTCCTGTGTCTGTACCTTTAACCACTACCCTAAACTACCATCTGCAGATAGTACTGATTGTTAACCCATTTTTAAAAATTACTAGATGTTCCTCTAATACAGTCTGTCCTCTTTGAAGACTGAGTCCTTACACCTTGCCACCATGTTGTGTTGAACAGAGTTCAGTTGCACTTACTGGATCATAATCCCTTATGCTCTTATTTGCAATTTTCAGTCCACAAAAGGGTGTTATGTGCTCTGTTATTTAGACCGCCCCCTTTGTAATTTAGTTTTACCAAAAATACTGCAGGTTCCTCACTTATGCAACCCTGGCCAGGAGGTGGCTACTGTCCCATCCCCATTTTGTTGGTATATTATATGTGCTGCCGAAGCAAGCACCCCATTTTGCTGCTATAGAAGGTGAGCTTTGGATACAGCCCATGACTAGGCCATGGCCACCCCACTGAGAGCAAAGCAAGTAGAGTTTGAAAGCAGATCTTTTGATCCAAATAAATAATGAAATCCTGGCTATCTTTTAAAATTAGAATAATGCATTCTATGAATCCAAAGGAAAGGTGACTTTAAAACTGGGTGGGTGAACCATTACAACATCGCTCTCTAGCTAGCTCATTTCTAGCTTGTTCAGTCAACATCATGGATCTCCTCCCAAATGCTAGGCATAATCAGACATGGAACCTGTGATGGGATTAACCTATCACAGCTTACCTAACCTAAGGAACCTATTTGAAAGGGGAAATTAGAATCTTCAACTAGAGGTAAAATAATAATAATGGCCATCAAGGAGGGACTGGAGTCAGGGGACTGAGGTTTTGCAGCTGGCCTTGCATCCCTTTTGGCCGGGAAGGGAGCTCACGTCAGAGAACCATAAAACTGTTTTACTCTACAAAGAGCTGGTTCGATAGCAAGGAGTCTAAGAAGCTCAATCTGGCACTAAAATGAAAAACGTTTCTTGTCTATTTTTTCTACCCATTGTTTTGTTCCCCCCAATACAGTATGAAATATCTTAGGAACTCACATGGAAGGGAACTCACAGAGAATGTTGGAAGTTCATCATTTTCAGTTATCTCATCTGGTGCTTTTTATTTCTTTTAAGCTATTTGATACTGTTCAGCCAATGTGTGGAAAAACATCCTCAACACAGGCAGTTTCCCTTTAAGGAAAGATTCTGGTCCTCCTTTTCAGATGGTCATTCAGTGATACAAACCTGGAGGACTGAGATAAATGGCTCCTGGAAACATTTTCCTCTTGGAAAATCACAGATGAGACTAAATGAGACATTTTATATATATAGTAGCAAACAGTCATAGGTACATTTCATTTTGAAGGTCCCATCTGTCTTGCAACCCAAACAGGTTTTGACACCGCAGAGTGATTACAATGCTTCGGGACCTCGGAAGAGCCACGGATACACAGCAGGTTGCCGATATTACAATGCTTCGGGACCTCGGAAGAGCCACGGATACACAGCAGGTTGCCGATGAACTCACAATATTTTTACTGTTCGGGTATTTTTAAAAAGCAAAAAATATAATCAGCACTGTAATTATGCCTCTTGACAGATGCGACCCCTGTATTTTGCAAAGTATAACTTGAATACTCCAGCCCAGCATTTAAATATAACTGTGGCTTTTATAACAAAAGAGAACCAGCAAAGCCTTTTTTTTTTTTTTTTTTTTTTTTTTTGCCAGGATGAGAGTTTTAATTGATATCATTATAGCTCAAAGTTTGAACATGATGGGAATAATGACTCTGGTGTTTTTCAGCACCTTATTATTCATTTTACATCTTTATGTCAGCTATGCGCTCAAGTCCACAGAGTCTGTAATATTTAAATTAATAATGTAAATTTAACTATTGCCATTAAAGCAAAGAGCTAATTAGGTCCCTGCTTGCTGACTGGCAGTATGATGCTATGAGTAAAATGGTTTGGGCTAATAGCTAACACTGCCAGGAAAATGCGAATTGAGTTCACTTGAGATTAAACAACCTCCAAGACTACAGAAGAGGGGAAAATTAAAAATGTCTCATCTCATTTTTCTTAAAAAAAAGAAAAAATAAACCACGAAGAGACACAAATAGCTCATCAAGCCACTCAGAGCAAGGTTTCTGAGATGTTATGTGATTATTTTGTGCTTTCCTTCCATTCTGTGACATTTCTTCCAAGTTCCTGGTGGAGACGCAGGTTTTTCTCAGGCATTGATTAGAGTGTTGGCCTTTTTCCATGGTTTTCACCTTCTATGCCAGAGTGGCCAACAAGCTGAACTTTACCTGTTTTATAAACACCTCTTTTAAGTAAGGCTTAGCATAAAAAATTTAAATTAAACTAAATTTTTAAAAAGGCTGAATGATACTTGCCTCTCTCTCTCTCTCTCTCTCTTTGGCCTTTATTCTCATTTCAGTAAAACAGCCCAAAACAAATAGCAGAAATGGAGAAGAGAGGCAGAATCATGCTTATCTCAAGTTCAGGTAAGGAAAGTCTGGCCTGGAACTTGTAGAAGTAGAAAAATGGGGCAAAAAGGCATAAGCACATGTAGGTCTTCCTGCTCTCTGATGGGAGAGCATTCCTATGAAATTTTGCATGAGCCAAAGCAATAGAAATAAAGCAAAGAGCAATTACCATTAATTAATATGGAAAAACTGTTGAGCAATCCTAGCCCCCGCAAATAACCTCTCTTAGGCTTTTCTGATACCCGAGGACACATCTTGCTAATGGCTGCACAAAATAAATGGAGATAAAGCACAGATGCTCTCAGACACAGTTCAAAGCTGGAGCCCCTTGCCTCTGAGATGCCCGAGTGTGGTCCGTGGAAGGACCTTGGCGGGGCCACTCTCACCCTTCGGAGAGCTTGTTGCCACCGCAATGTTGTAAAATTCTATTTTTGCTTTGGGTTTTGTTTTTTGTTTTTGTTTCTCCAAAAAAGTGCAAATTCTCTTCAGATTTCTTTCAGTTAGCGAAAGCGGGTACTAATTAGGTGTTTCATAAAAGCACGGGGGCATAATGCGAGCTTTTGAAAAGCAGGGAACGCCTAGACTCCATTTAATAGAGTATAAAGCCTTTACGATGGTCAGAAACAAAGCAAGGGCTTTCTCGAGACAGGTTTTCCTCTAGACCTGAGTATGGGTGTGTTCCCTGCCGCAGACTGGTTCAGTGATCGTGCTTCCAGAGTGCCGCAAGAGCCCAGCCTCTCCCCACTCTCTCGGGCACCTTTGTAGCTAATGGGCTATTTGCACACCCAATGGGAAGCCAGGGTGATCTGCCCGAAGACACAATGGAGTAGTAATTGTGTGTGAGGTAGAATGCAGGGGGCTTGGCTCCTCATGCTTTATAAAACTAAGTTTTGATTGTAATAAAAGGTGAACGTGTTCATTGAGGGGTAGTTTCATATGCTGTGTGAAAAGACTTCTCAAGAATGTTCTTACTCTAAGAAAATCAATCATTTAATTGGATTGCTACAACCTAACACCATTAAATGTTTGCCTCATTTAATTTTGTCAAATGACGGTTCATAGATCTGTGCTGATGAATTCATTGGTTGAGCATACTTTCTCACAGCGAATGTACTCACACTCTTCTCTATTCTCAACCTTCTCCCTCCCTTTCTCCCTTTTTCTAAAGCGTCTTAGCATGATTCCACTAGAAGTTGTTCTAGTTGTCTGTCACGGAGGAAGGCTCTCCCATGACCAAGAGTGAAGAACCTTGTTGGCAAAAGCATTGTTTATCTTTATGTCCAGCTTGGCAAGGAACTGGCTACTAAAGCGACAGACGGAACTGGAGTTTTAATTACTAGAAGGTTCTGTTTGCTAGAGGTAACTGGCCAAATTGTTCTTCTGGAACTGGTCCACATGGCATTCATGTTTTCTGTTTTCAGACCAAAATTACTTTTTATTTAAAAAAATTGGATGGTTTAACACCGCCAGAAGCAATGTTGCACAGTGGTTTATGAAACTAACAGCTGCCATGTACTGAGAGGTTCCTATGGCCTCATACACACAATGTCACCTAATTTTCAGGACAATTTCATGACTGGCTTTCAAGTCGGACAGATGAGTTGCCCTGCTTTGAAACTTAGTTTCTTTATCTGTAAAATGGGATAATAATACCTCTTTGGATTTTTGTGAGGATAAATTGAAATCATGCCTGTAAATTGACTAAGAGCATAGCTTGTAGCCTCAATAAAGCCTGCTTATACTAATCATTTATTAGGAAGAGTGAGGCTGTTCCTGTGTTACTGGGATTTGGTAGCTACAGTCAGAGAGCCATCTACCCGTTATGCTCATGTGTGAAAAGCAAAATTGGCTGGCCATTTTGAAAATAATACCCTTTTTCTTTTTTTAAAGATTTATTTGTTTTAGAGCGTGCTTGAGAGCAAGGGTTGGGGCAGAGGGAGAGAATCACAGACTCCACGCTGAGCACGGAGCCTGAGGCAGGGCTCCATCTCATGACCCTGGGAGCATGACCTGAATGAAGCTAAACCAAGAGTTGGAGCCACCTGGGTGCCTGAAAAAACCAACCAACCAACCAACAAACAAAAACCCTTTCAAGAGAGGGCTGTATGAGAAAGAGTCTGTTAAGTTTGTTCTTTCAAACCTTCCTCCGAAGTGAATGCCATTGCAGAATCTTCCTGAAAATTCCCGATGGGACCTCAGAATTGAGCTGCTATATACCCTTGATTCGATATGCCAGTATGAATGAAATCACAACCCTATTGGTAGGTATTTTTGTTGTTGTCGGGTTTAAGATACTTTAAATCACACTGTTGTTAATATATTTATAATCATACCTTTCTTACATTCTGGATGATTTCCTCAGAAAAGATTCCCAGAAATAAATGAGAATAACTGGGTTGAAAAATTGAGCATTTTTAAGGATCTTGATATATATATATATTTCCAAATTTCTTTCCAGCTCATAATGCATTAGTTGCAAATAGAGTTTTACCAAACTCTAGAATAAGTGTGAGTTCTTTTCTTTTACAGAAAACCTACAACTCAAAACTATTTGCTAAAAGAGCACTGCGTTGAATGATTTAAGTGCCTCTTGGAGGATATGATAATGAAATATGTTCCCCAAACTCCCAAGAATCCTTGGAAGTTGGAAGACAAGGAAGAGTTGCCCTGTCAGACGTAGGAACTGTAGGTTATTGGTAGGTTATTGAACGATACAAACTATATGAACTATATGAAAACCAGGCTAACTTACAGGAACCACAAAACAAGAATAGCTAACATTGATTAAGGTCTTCCTATCATCCAGGTCCGTGCTTAGTTTTTTACATGGATTATCTTATCAAATCCTCCCCAGATCTCCATTTTACAGTTGAGAGAAGTTACTAACATCTAAAAGCAAAATTTCCAAAGGGAAGGGACAGTCCATAATAATCAGCTTAATTTTTCTTTTTTATCTAGGCTAATCACTAATAACCACAGTATTTTCTCCAAAGTCATGGGCATTGGAGGTGGTGGGGGTGGGTGGGAGTGAATCACCTATGCGGCTAAACAAGGAAGAAAAAGAGGAAGAAGAAAGGCAGCTGAACTCTTCCCTCTCCAGAAGCCTTCGCAGCTGTTTATTCCACCATGATCTTGATCCTTTGGGTCAGCAAGTCCCCTTGAAGCTTTGCAGAATGGAAACAGCCAACCCTCTGCAAACACTGTCAGGCACCATGATAGGAGTTAACAATGCCAGTGAGCTGGGCTTTCATGAAGCATTTCTCCATCCGTGAACCACAAACACATATACATTCCTGTCCAGATCAGACTCCTGAGCTTTCTGGTTCACCTTTTCTTTCCTGAACAAGCATATTTATCATGGTCAACGTAAGAGAAATGCCCTTTTTCTGTGCAATTCTCTTTTGTCCCTCTCCCCACGCCCTAGTCCATCTAAAGAGCACCAGACTCGGTGACATTTTGTAGGATTACCTCTGAAACTGGTGTCACAAAAGCAGCTGGGAGTATGGAATGTATCCAGGTATCAACCACTGTCTTGGGGGTCTTTCCATCGATTTTACTTCTGGGTTCACAGGAAGATCCAACGTGCTAACTTTGACTCAATGCTGAGATGTAGGTATCCTGGGACAGTCTGTATAGAACAAGAAAAAGGAATTAAGGGAGAAAAAGAGACTGCAGGCTAGCTTCGAAAGTACATTTCAGTATTTACTGAGTAAGTGAGCTGAGTAAATTTACTCAGTATTTCAGCTGAATGAGCTGAAATATCTTACCTGCTATATTTCAAAATAGAAACAGTCTTATCCCATTAAAACACTACTTTGTGAATCCCCATTGCTCTTAGGATAGAGCCCCAGGCCTTAGTGAGGCACACACAGCCCATTAGTAGGCTCTCCTTCCTTCAGTGGCTACTATTTGCTCCTTATGAGATAAACCCTGGTCTCACCCATTTTCAGTGCTGGGATTATGTAGCTCCCTTTGCCTTGAGGACTCTGCACCTGCTGTTTCCTCTTCCTGTAGAGACTTTCTCTTCCTCCTTTCCTTCCTTCCTTGGCTCCCTTAAATGCCATCTCTTTCAGGAAGCACTCTCTGACGACCCAAGATCTGGTCATACTCCTCTCCTATGGGCTCCTAGAAATGCCTCTGTACTCTGTTCTTATCCAAGTGCTTTTCCTACCAATTGAAATTCCCTAGGGGTGCCTCGGTGGCTCAGTCAATTGAGAGCCGGACTCTCGGTTTTGGCTCAGGTTTTGATCTCTTGGGTCAGGGAATCGAGCCCTGCAGCGGGCTCCCCACTCAGCAGGGAGTCTGTTTGGAGATTCTCTCCCTCTGCCCTATCCCCCACTCAGGCTTTCTCTCTCTCTTAAGTAGATAAGTAAATCTTAAAAAAAAAAAAATAGAGAAGAAAAGAAATTCCCTTTTGCCTAGTGTTACCCAATTGGACTGCAAGGGTCTTACTCAGTGTTTTCATGCCCATGCAGTGTTTGACTCAGAGAAGGCGCTTCGCTGGTTATGACTGCGGAAGTGTTGACTTGACAGCTTCTTTAGATGACATGTACTTTCAGTAAAATGCCTTAACTGAATAGCGATTAACATCCCATTCCTGTTTGTCCCACTGAATTGTAGGCTCTCTGAATACCTATCGCCATCACACAGCTCTCTTTCTTACACACACAACATACACACACTCACATAACACACTCACAGGATTATTAAGCTACACTGTTGAACTAGAATCTTGCCTACAACACTACTGCGCCCGAAAGGCATTCTTTACACATCCACACAGCATTTATCCAGAAAACATGGCTACTTACTCTATGAACTGCTCTAGGCAATTTGGTTAGGAACTGGTACAAGTTTATTAAGGTGGATGATAATGTTCCATTCTCCGTCCATCCTAAATAGCTGGGATTGGATTCCCACGCTGGGTATGGGAACCCACAGAAAGGGCACTTCAGAAACACCCGGTTGGTGGGGCGAGGGCAGGGGAGCGGTGTGTGCATTTTTGTTGCCCTTACTGTTTCCAAAGATCTGAATAGATACACACAAAATGTATTATAGAAGCAGTCTGTTATTCCTGAGGTTACTGTGATTGTTCCCAGGGCCTTGCAAATCATCGATGGAAAACAGCATATTTTCAAAGAATTAAAATGGCTTGGCTTCAAAGAGTGGCTTTGTTTTTGTTTAGGGCCACCTGGTGACATTTCTTTCGTCCTTCTGTCTGAATAGCGAGTGGAAGCCATACTTACCATCCACCTCCTGCCCTCTTAACCCATCGCTTGTTACATTAAGGTAGGAAAGTTTTATGTGTATAATTTGTGAAGTTCTCTTAAGCAGACAGTGCTATATAAATGTGAAATGCTGTTATTAATAATAAAGGTTGGCTCACCTAAGAATACTGTAGAATTAAAGTAATGAGATTCTATTTTTAGGCAGACTTGCCAATAACATGCAAGTATGATAAGGCTGTGATTTAAAGCTCGCTTTAACCTTCCACTGCTCCAAAGAGTACATTTTCTGGGCCGACTACACAGCAGTCAGCTGCCCAGAGCTCTATTAATGCTAATGGTGGATCCACACTTGAAGCCCAGCGTGTCCAGCTAAAAATAGCCTTTGGTCTTTGAGACACAGAAGCACCTCTCACAGATAACTTGCTTTCACAAGATACAGATTGGCCTCTTCAGCCAACTCCCATACCCTGATCGCTGTCTTGAAAGTAATCAAAAGGGTTCTAGAATGTATTCTTGAATTTTCATAGAATTATGTAAAGATATAGGATGTGTATGGGAGGCTCAGTTATGTGTATTTTCAGATGTGAAAAGATACTTAACAAAGGCCTGGGTTCAAAGAGATTCACAACTAGAAAAAAAGTCTCACTCCTCAGGAAAAAAAAAATAATTAGCTCTTCCACCACTAATGTTCAGGTCAATGCTTTGTCAATAACAGTAACTCTTCTTCACCAATTTAGTGCAGCCTATAAAGATCGTTATGACTCATAATTACAGATGCAGATTTATGTCAAAATGCATATATAAATCTCTGGTTCTGGCTATGGGTCACCTCTTATCAGAAAAAAGATTTGTGTAAGGAGACACTCTCCTTGATCCCTGTGGGCATTTTTTCTCCTTTCGACTTGGGGGCAGAATTATAAGAGTTCGCTACCAATGACACAAATATGACCCGAGGCGCGTTACAGATTCACAGTTGGAGGGAGTGAGGAGCTGGCTGGCTTTGATGGTGGGTGACGGGGGAGGGTGATGTAGCTGTGGAGATATACTTTCTGGGATTATTGCTCTCTGGCTCAATAAAGACCACCTTTTCAACACCTGCAGGCCAGCCACTATAAATCAGGGGAAAGATGATTATCTGAACAGAGGGAGATGTGTTTTAAAATGACTGAGACTTCCTGAGGCCAAAGTCTACGCTTGGTTGGGGGACACAGGGAAGTCTTAAATGTGAGTGGTTATCAAATTCTGTGGAAGCCTGAGTGGTCAAATGAGATGTCAGTTTGGCCTTGCCCAGGATTCTCACATGCTAGGATTTGTTTTGGGACACATTCCTTGTTGGGAAATCTGAGTTTCGAAACAGCACGTGGTCTCCAGAGAACAATCTCCCTGATGGTAGAGGGGCAGAATTTTGCCAGCATCTGATGTAAAAGGTGCGTTCACCCTCTCTGCGTGAACAGGAAACTGCAGAGAAAATGCTGGATTGTCTATTTAGTAACTGTCCAAATGCTAGATCTGGGAGATTACTGTGAGTATGCCCAGCAATTCCCCTTTTTCTCCTACCTGCAGATCTCAGTTCTATATACGCATGCAGTAGATGTTTAACGTGGTAGCTTTCCAACAGTATTCATAAAATACAGTAGGTACGTACCTACTGTACGACAAACCAATTTCACTTCCGGGGCTGCATGCAAAAGAAGCAAGTGCGTATCTTCACAAGAAGACTTATATAAGGATATTCATCACAGCATTCTTCTTGATAGCCCTAGTCCTGGTGACAGCCCAAATGCCCATCAACAGGTGAATGGATAAACAGACTGTCCTATACTCCGGCATTCAGCAGACCCCCAGATACAGAAGAATTTAAAAAGTATTCTAGTAAGTGAAAGCAGACAAACACAAAAGAGTCCATAATGTGTGATTCCATTTATATGAATTTCAAGGACAGGCAAAACTAGTCTATGGAAATGGAAATCAGAATGCCAGCTACTTCAGTGGGACGGAGGTTATTGACTAGCAAGGTGCACAAGAAAACTCTCTGGGTTATGAAAATGTTTTATATTCTAATCTGAGCAGTGGTTAACTTGATACATAATATGGGAAAAAATCACTGGGCCGTATACTTAAGATTTGTGCATTTTACTGTTTGTAAATTATAGCTTAATACACAAAAAATTTAAAAAGCTATCTGAAAGAAAAAAAACCACACAGTGCAAAAAGACATGTTCTCACTTGTAAGAACAATCATGAACAAAGATAAAATCATGAAGATATTTTAAAGAGTAAATGAAAAAAAGACAAATGAAAACACATGAACCTTTCACCTCTTCTCACTTTTATCACAGGACATGAAAATGCTGGGACTGGGAAACTAAAATCATTATATGATGTGCTTGGGAATTCACCGAGAGCTCTTCAAGAGCTTGTTTTCAGAATGTTCCTGCTAAATGAGGAAGTGCTTCATTTGCAAGTTTCTCCTTAGGAAATGGTGGTGTTTAACATAAACAGTCAGGAAATAGATATTTTAGGTTGATTCATCACTTGCCTTAGCAAGAGATCAATTAGTTAATGATACTTTTGGCCTCGAGCATACTTCAGTAAAACATATTTCATTCTCTTGAATATTTAGATTAATTGAGGAATGAGGCTATGGTGTTTTTATGACCAAAAAATTGATATTAAATACTCATTTTCCATTTTTCATACAATACACCTCAACTCTTCTCCATCTGTCTTTTTAGAAAGACTTTCAGGTTGTTAAAGGAAGTCTTTGGGGTACTTGCCTTCCTGTGTCACTAATGAAACAAAGAAGGCTTATTTTTCAAGAATGATCATGACACAATTTCCACATGGTGTCTGCTACTCATTATTCCACTGACATTTCCATTTCTGGATTTCTAATGTTTGTCTGGGATTGTTAGTAACATTTATAAAATACTTGCAGAATTTCAAAACAGACCCTAGAGATCACCAAGTCCTTACCCCTTATTTAGGATGAGGAAACTGAAATCAAGAAAGGTTAAGTGACTGGCCTAGGGCTCGACTTCTTTGGCTGATTTCTTGTGTGGAATTTGGATGCCTTTCTTGAACTGCAGATTCTCTGATCACAGAGCTATCTCCACTGCATTGCCGGATGTGAGCATGTGCACGTTTTATAGAATGAGAAATCCATTTAAAGATGGTCCTCGGGACCTAGGGTATTACAGAGTCTGGGAAATTATGTTTCCAAGCTCTAGATAGTTTCCCTCCAGCGAAGCTTGTATCACTAGCATTAGACTAAGCCTATCTTTCTTCCCTTTCTTCCATACTGCCTGGAGAAGTCCATGGATCAATGTCATGTATTAAATGTGGCTTGGGAGCTGCGTTACCTGGGTTCACTTCTGCTTGTGCTGCTTACAAGCTGGGTGGTGGAGTTACCTGCACTCCTAAGTTCAGGTTCCTCGTCTGGAAAATGGGGATGATAATAGTACACCTTACCTCATTTTTTTTATGTTTCAGTTAAATGACGTAAGTCAAATCCGCCTGGTCCTTAATAAATATTCAATAAAGGATAGCTATTAGGTCATTTTGAAATTCGCAGAAAGAAAATTCTACTCCATTTTTAACTCTTTGAGGAACCTCCATACTGTCTGACCAAAGCGGCTGCACCAACTTGCATTCCCACTAACAGTGTAAGAGTGTTCCCCTTTCTCCACATCTTCTCCAACATTTCTTGTTTCCTGTCTTGTTAATTTTTGCCATTATAACTGGTATAAGGTGATATCTCAGTGTGGTTTTTATTTGAATTTCCTTGATGGTTAATGATGTTGAACATTTTTTCATGTGTCTGTTAGCCGTTCATATGTCTTTTTTGGAAAGTGTCTGTTCTTGTCTTCCGCCCATTTTTTTTTTAACTTGATTATTTGGTTTTTGGGTGTTAAGTTTTAGAAGTTCTTTATAGATCTTGGATACCAGCCCTTTATCTGTAGTGTCATTTGCAAATATCTTCTCCCATTCCATGGATTGCCTCATTGTTTTGCTGACTGTTTCCTTTGCTGTGTAGAAGCTTTTTATCTTGATGAAGTCCCAGAAGTTCATTTTGCTTTTGTCTGGAGACATGTCTTGAAAGAAGTTGCTGTGGCTGATGTCAAAGAGGTTACTGCCTATATTCTCTACTAGGATTTTGATGGATTCAGGTCTTACATTGAGGTTTCTCATCCATTTAGAGTTTATCTATGTGTATCATGTAAGAGAATGGTTGAGTTTCATTCTTCAATATATAGCTGTCCAATTTTCCCAGCACCATTTATTGAAGAGACTGTCTTTTTTCCATTGAATACCCAGCATTTGCACTAGTGGGTATTTACCCCAAAGATAGAGATGTAGTGAAAAGAAGCAGCACATAAACCCCAATGTTCATAGCAACAATGTCCACAATAGCCAAACTGTGGAAGGAGCTGAGATGCCTTTCAAAGATGAATGGATAAAGAAGATGTGGTCCATATATACAGTGGAATATTACTCAGCCATCAGAAAGGATGAATATCCAAGTTTTGTATCAACCTGCATAGAACTGGAGGAAATTATCTGAGTGAAATAAGTCAAGCAGAGAAAGACAATTATCATATGGTTTCGCTTACTTGTAGAACATAAAGAATAGCATGGAGGACATTAGGAGAAGGAAGGGAAAAATGAAACGGGGGTGGAAATCAGAGGGGGAGATTAACCTTGAGAGACTACGGACTCTGGGAGACAAACTGAGGGTTTCAGAAGGGGGTGGTTAGGGAAATGGGTGAGCCCACTGTGAGTATTAATGAAGGCACATATTGCAATGAGCACTGGGTGTTACACGCAAACAATGAATCATGGAACATGACAAAGGAAGTACTGTATGGTGACTAAGATAGCACAATAAATAAATAAATAAATAAATAAGATTTCTTTGGAAAAACAAAGAAAAATTATAATCCATTTTATTTTGCCTGATTTTCCTACTGACACATTTTCACACCTGCAGCTCAATGTCCAGAATAGCCCCTCTCTCCTCACTCAACCTCTCCTCAGCTCCCCCTCCCTCACCAGTACCTGTCTTGTCCTCCACACACCCCTCATCTGCCTGACTTTCTGTGGCATGCACAGTTCATGATACATATTTCAGCACTTGGCTCTCGTTTCACAACTTCATCTGATGTAAGCTTTCAGAAGCCAAGGGCTATTGAGTGCATTTCTTTTGCATCTCTAACAGGACCTGGTGTAGAGTGAGGCAGGCAGCAGAGGCATGAAAATCATTGTATCAAAGAACTGAGAGAGAGAAACGTCAAAATACTAAGCGTTGATCCCAGTGATGGCTGTTAAACTATTGCAATGGAGATTTTCTAGAAAATCATATTTTTAAAAATATTTTCTATGGCAGAAGTACTGTAGCCCCAAACAAAAACAAAACAAAACATAAAAACAAACAAAAATTAAAAACCCAAACCTTGCCTGGAGCAGAATTAGGACTTTCATTATAATCCAAATTCTGGAAATCTGTTCCTTTTATTTGTTTCTGTTATAGTGCATGCAATCTAGTAGTAAGACCAAAATCCCGTTTTTGATTTATGTATCAAATAATGACCCAAGGCCAGAAAGAACATATGAAACCATATCTCCAACTCTTGCTCATAGTCATACTCTTCTTAAATACCAGGAAGTAAACAGAACCAGCAAGAATATACCACAGCAATGATAAGATTTATGGCTTCTGGCTAACATTTTACGTACATATATGTAGAGAGGGGGAAATCGAGAAGTAAAGATTGTCTTATCAAATTTTTCAAGAAAGTGCCTTAAATGCTTGGGCTTTATGGTGATACTGTACTGAATCCTTCCATTCCCTCTTTGACGCTATGATTCCCTAGTGTCCGTTTCACAAAAGATCTAGGGCAAGTATACTTAAGAATGCAGAATTGTTTGGACAGTTGCCATTTACATTGAAACTTAAACATTCTCAAGGCCTTGGACCAATTTCATGATTTATTTAAACAATAAATATTTTTTCCTGCTTACATGAATTCACTGCTAACTTAGGCATCAGGATTTTACTTTCTGTGTAATTCCTAGGTAGCAGCCAAGATGTCCTAAGTGCCAGAAGAAACAAAGCCAGGCAACACATTGTTCCCCTACTTTCTGTTGCTAAGTGGAGCCGCTTGGCAGGAAAGAAGAATTGTTGGGATACCATGATGCAAAGAGCTTTGCTTACCAAGTTTGCTCACTTGAGGTGCCAGTGTTCACCTGAAATTGTCAGAATAATGCACACACAAGGACACACTGTTAGTAACATACAGGGCATTTATGATATTATCTTCCAATTTTTCTTCATTCACCCATCTATTCAACAAGTATTGAATGCCGACTGTTTACCGTCGTGGGACACAGCACAAAAGAAAACACAGACTGCCCCCTCCTCACCTTCAAGGGGCCTAATTTTAAGAACTTTTGCTTTGAACCTCTTAGACCTTCATCCTTGGAGCAAAGGAGATCCTTGGCCTCTGTCCATGATTAGGTTTTGACAATAGTAGCAGATAACTCTCTGCACTCCTGGAGCCAATGTTTTTTGTTTTAGCATTACTTATTTTATGCTATAATGACTAGACATGCCTCATGTAAATTTTAGTCCAAACATATATTAATTACTTTTTAAAAACTGGTATCTTTTCTTTAGAACCATTTCTATGGAGGTGTTTTCTTAATAAAGTGTGTAATGAAAGCATTTTTTTCAATGAAGAAAATTGGAATTATTTCAATGCACCTATGTGCCTAAGTGTCTATGATACTTGGACAATGAATAAATGGATTGGTGGTCCCATTAATGTTCTGCAGAGGCTAGTGGTAAATTTGCAGAGGTGAGTGTTTGCGGTAAATTGTCTTTTACTTTTTATTTTTATTTTCTTAGAGAGAGAGAGAGAGTGCATGTGGAGGGTGGGTAGAGGGAGATGGAAAGAGAGAATCTTAAGCACATTCCATGCTCAGCACGAGCCCAACGTGGGGCTTAATCTCACAACCCTGAGATGGTGACCTGAGCCCAAATCAAGAGTTGGATGCTTAACTGACTGAGCCATCCAAGTGCCCAGTCTTTTACTTTTTTTGTGCTCAAAAATATAATCCATTTATCATGTTATTTGGCCCACCGATGTTTCTTTTTGCTATTATCATTTATGTTACTGATAGTATTTGGAGTCGAATGGTCATGACATGGACTTCCTTGTTCAAATATGAGTGATGAACATAAAGTAAACATCACTACGCTTTTGACTCTCAGCAGGGATGGTTAACAGAGTGAATGGTTTAGTTGGCACACAAAAATGGTAGTAACCTGTACTGTGCTAAGTGGAGCAGAACTCAGGACATCTGAAGGTATTAATTCTTCCTTTAGGTGTTGGTGTTTTGACGAAGTAATAGCAGAGGTGGGTATAGTGATTCAGATGAAGTAGGATTTCTCTGCAGCATACAAGTTATTTTTAGAATAGCTAATGATATGTTCACCCTGCGACCACAGTGAGATTAACAGGAAGTGGAGAAACCACTGCTAATTGACAGTATTCAGGGACTAGGGGAACACACAAACCCTTTTTTGTTAGAAAGTACTGTTTTTCTTAAGCGCTACTCACAACTGCCCCATATCATCCCACCCCCAAAGAGGCAGTCAGTTGTTTCTATCACACATAATGCATTTCAGAACAGAGAGTTATGTAGGAATGTAGCTCGAAGCAAAGAGCAGTTGGGAAGTTATGAATTACAATTACGAGTGGAAGCTATGGGTCGTAGCCAAAAATCAGTTAGGTCTAGATTTACGAATTGAAATAGATTTTGGGATATGTCTCTGTTTTCTAAACATTTCCAAAGAATTTGTTTTTCTTTCTTGGAAGTCCAAAAAAGAGGACTCCCTTTATTGCTTAAGGGACTGAACCCAATGAAACTCATAAAAATAATTTAAAAAAACTAAACAATAGAAACAGTAACATTTATAGATTACTTTACATTTGTGATCTATATGCAAAGTACAAAAACTTTTCCATGTAGCTTTTACTTTAACCCTACAAGAATAGAGCATTATAACATCCCTTTAACAGATGAGGAAATTGAGTCAGGGAGAGATTAGAATTCCCACCAGCTCACATAGCTGTAGTACTTGGAGGGGAGGCTCCATCACCTGTGCCTCTAACCATCTTTTTACAATGCCTGCAGATTTTGGCAAGAGAAAATAAAATTCTGTATTACTCTTTTTTATCTCATGGTGTTTATTCAAAGGTCAAATTCATATCTCTTCCAGATGGACAGTTGGGGTTCTATGTGAAGAATGGTTCATGACTCTTTTCAAAGCCCTCTTTGACTGAGGGGGCTTATATCCAACTTCAAAAGTTGCCTAGTCTGAGTAGCTTTAAAATTATCTGCTGCTTACTTGCAACCTTTTTAGTAAATACCCTCTGGCTTGGGGTGGCTTTGGTATTTCATGTTTAGTAAAAGTGTCTGCTACCTGCCCTTCAAAAATCTCTTGGTTTTATGTCTCCCAGACTGCTTGTTGCTGAGGGCAAATTGTGGAATGGAGACTGGTGGAATTTCACTGCGCTGCAGAAATTAGGAGCGACTATGACATTAAAAGCAACAGCAGGTACTATAAATCTGAACTTTGTTTGGGGGAAAAAGAAGAATAAAAGTAAAACATGGGAATGCATAGGCTGCTACATTGCCAAGTTGAAGACAGTTTTCCTAAGGAAACAATTAAGCCTTTCTACAAAGAAATCATTTTTTATTTTGGATTGCATTTAAAATGTGAAGGTACAATGCAGATTTCTCAACAATTCATCATTCAGCCAATTTCTGCAAAGTCATTTCATCTCTTTGGGGCACTTCTCTTTTTCCAATATTTTAAAAAATATTTTCTTGTTATCCAAGTAATTCATATTTGTTGTAGAACATCTAGAAATAGATGAATAATCCCAAATACCAGAGTACAGAGATACAGACTATTAACATTTTAGTACAGAGGTTTCCAACATGTATTTTATACACACACATTATTTTTAATGTTATATATTCTTGTCACTTATCAATTTATCACAATATCTTTTTATGTTATTAAGTATTCTTTGATAGAATCATTTGGTGATGATCATGTAATTTCTTAACCAAACCATTATGCTGGAAATTGAAACTGTTTCCAGTTTGACACCATTATAAATGTTGCAACAAACACTTTTGTAGTTAACTCTTGGTATGCATTCATGATTCTTGTCCATAGGAGAAATATCTACAACCAGGCATGCTGACACCAAGTGTCTACAAAATAAACTGTCTAATTAATCCTCCAGAAAGGCGCCAGTTTACATTCACACCATATGGTATTTCTGATTTTTTTCAGAATATTTTTGGTGAGCTTATATTTCTATACCAGAAAAGCAGGGCCTCTCTTTACCTGTGTGTCCAATGGACAGTGGATGAGCTGAGGTGCTTGGTCAGTCACCTCTCCATTCATTTCCATTTCTACCTCAGGCTTCATATTTTGCTCTGTTGTACTTTGGTAAGGTTGTCGTAAAGGAGAGAGAAATGGTAAGGGAGTAGGGTGAGGAAGGAAGTAAATACACTCTCCTCAACCTGATTCTTTAAGATATAGTGTTTTCCTTGCGACAGACTTATCATGAGGGGCTGGGGTGGTGTGCTCTTTATTTTTACTCATTTTCTATAGTAACAGGCATTTGGAACACTACATTATAGTACACGAAGGGAACCTAATAAATAAAAAAAGTCCTTTTGAGGTGTTTCATAGAACTGCTCCTACTCAGTGTGTCCTTTGCATGGTGGCCTGGGGCTCCCCTTTGGAAAGAATCTGCTCCTCATCTGTGGTCAAGAATGTCTTACCCTTGTGAGCTAGAATGAGTCTAGTCTTTAAAACCACAGAGAAAATCTTCCAAAATTGGGCTGGACTCTTGGAAGAATGGTATCTGCCCTAAACTCTTAAGGGACTACTTCATCTTTAATCAGAGATTTGAAAAATGAAATCCCAGCTTTTTATTTTTAGAAAGCACTTGGAATGATCAATCATTTTTCTTTCCCACATATATCACATATGAATAAAATAGGGAAGCATAAACTAGTAGAGTTCTATCTCAAATATACTAAAACAAAGCAAAATCACTTCTTCAAATAAGATGTCTGTTTTGGATAAAAACAGTGTTGTTTTATGGCATCAGTCCTTCATTATCTAGTTATGTCTATGTAATAAACTACAGGGCAAACTGCTTTAATTCCACATAATTTACTTCGGAGTCACACAGAGCAGATATACTGTTTTCCTTCCTTTTCTTCTTGTGAGCAGGCAGAAGAAATAATTTAGTGTGAAAAATCCTGAGGATTAGATCAGTTGACGTGGTTCATTGACCACAAAGAAGAAATTGGAGCTTTAATAATAATAATGATAATCTAGCAAAGAGGTATAGTTATATACTTATATGAAACTATGTTTCACAACCTAAATAAAAGCACAAAGGTTGGCCAAATGCCTCCAGAGTAGTTGACAAAAATGGGCTTAGTCCAAGGCATGTGGAAACCAGAGTTGTCATGAATTAATCCTAGAGACAACTGAAAGCCATCTGGCCTATGGATTGCATGAAAATGTGCAAAAAGTGGATTGGCTTGATGGACATTCCAAACTCAATTATTTTCAAAGGAAGGTTTTTTTCTATTACATCCATTCTTTATAAAAGAAACTGATGTCACTACATTTTACTCTGTCCTAAATGTAACCCTTTGCCAAAACTCCTCCTTTCAAAACAATCAATTTATTGCAATGTGAAATATTTCTTCTTAATCTAGACAAATACAGCTGTTTCAGATTCATAAGATTTATTAATACATAATTTTTTTGTATTTTGACTTGCTCACCATAATTAGCCCATGTGTGTTCCTAATTCAGTAGTCTTCACTGAACAATGAATTTTTAGTGACAAAGAGCTTTATCAAAACATCAATCCCCCCAACACATGCTCCTGGGAGGAAAGAAGGCTTTGGAGCTATAAAAACATACCCTGATGATGAGTTTGTTAATATCACTGGAACATTATTACAGACTATAACCAAGCCAATGAACAATCTCACTCATTTGGAGTTGGAATAGTCCTAACAGGCCTGTGTATTTCACAGAATGGTAGCCAGTGAGAGTGAAATTAATATACCCAGACCTAAAGAAAGCATTTTCCCAAACAAGGAAATATAAATTTCTTATCCCCTGTATCTCAAGGATATAGAAACAATGTTGGAAAGAAAGCTGTTCAACTTTTTTGGCTGATTTAAGCTCCTCTGAAGCTTCTATGTTCTATTTAGAGATGAAATCTCTAGGTCAAGCCCAAGAAAGAGAATCATGTGAAGCCATGGTTCTCAGATTCTGGTACCACTGAAACTCTAGGGGTTTGGCCAAGGTGCCTCCGAAGTTCTGGGGCAGGGTACACCTACTTTACCCACAACAGACCTGCTTTTATCTGAGCTCTACCTTGGGCCTCTTTCTCGGCGCCCACGTAAAGGAAGGCTTCCTTAACAATAACAACAGTGACAACAATAATGATCATAGAAAAGTACCAGTATCATCATAAAACTGTGATTTAAGTAATGATTAAATTATGACCAGAATCTTAACTCTGCCATAGACGCCGGCACTGAAAGAAGGTCTAATACTTTTTATAGACTACATTTTGAAAGAGAGATTAGAGTAGCTTTGTGCCTAGCGCATAACAGGTGCTCAGTAAATGTTTACAGAATGAATGAGTCAGTGAATAAAAGAGAGAAGAGAGTTACACCAGTGGTATGAAGACCTAAATTCAAATCATGCTTCCTTGAGGGAATCTGGCTTCCTCTCTGGGCCTCTATTTCTCAAACCTGTCAGCTTTGAGACTAGTTTTGAGATCCCATCCTCTGCCTGGAATTATGATCAGAAAAATGTGTGTTCTGCTGAAAAGGAAGTCATAAAGGGAAAGAGCAAGTTTCAAATGCTAAAGGTCAGACAAGTCAATAAAGATCAAGCCACCAACAGCAACTACAATATCCAGCACAGCCTGTGTAAAAGGCTGAATATCACTTTGCTGGTCATAAGCAACTGCACAGCCATCCTAGGAATACCTTCAGCCCCATTTTTAAAATGGCAAAATGGAAGTTTGGCAGCTCACCCAAGTGGCGGAGCTGACTTTGGAAACAAAGTCTTTGGACTCCATTGTTCCATGGACTCAAATACATAAAAGGTTTTTATAACCTATTCACCCACGTGGGAGGTCACCCATGTGGCAGAAGGATGCCACAGAATTGGGGTGGCCTAGTTCTCCTCTTCCAGAAGGGAGACCCATAACCTAAATCTCATAATTTCTGATCCAGAGTCTCCTGCATGAAACTTTATGGCCTCTTGAAAGGTGAATGAGTAGGTTTGATTCATTGGAAGTCAGAACAGCTTTTTTAAATATTTGAGAATCAAGATAGGTAGTTAGTCTGCCTTATAAAATTTTCTTACGGATGTCACCATCAAAAAATTTATCTTTGCTTAGTATACGACAAAGCTTAGTCAAATCCATCATATCTTCGGATCCAGCTATTGTTAGCTGAGGGTTTTAGCATTAATTCCAGCTGCATCTTAATTGATGTGCTCTTGGAAAGTAGTGATTTGTTTTGCCATCACCAAACTGCATCCATTAAAAATAGGTCACCAAGACTTCACATTTTTATGAGTTTATTTTTACCACCTCTCTCTTTTTGGACTTCAGTTTTGCAGGTTATTTTTCTTCTGGGTATTAATGAAAGGAGTTCAGAGTGCTGAATTTTGTTTATTGAAGAAATTGGCATCTTTGAATCCTGAGTAAATAAATACAAAATGTGAAATAATGGAATACTTTATCTGGTCAAGAAGAGGTAGATTCTAATTTTATAATATTAATCAGGAAATTTTTAAAGTGAAAAAAGTCCTTCATTTCCTAGTTTCTTTGTAAATTGGTATGATCTATACAGGTACATTTAAAAAATCACCCAATTATACTATAATAGTCTTTTTTATGTGACTGTATCTGTGTGCGTGTAAATACGCATATATGTTCCACATTTACTCTAGCATAAAAAATGAATCATTGATGGCTTTTTAAAAAAGATCTTGGCCAGCAACTACATTGTCTAGATGCATGAACAAGATAATTTTCTGCAAAAGAGGGCACCTGTTGTGATAATTTTCTGCATTGAGGAGGGCACCTGTTGTGATGAGCACCGGGTGTTGTATGTAAGTGATGAATCACTAAGCTCTACTCCTGAAACTAATATTAGACTATATGTTAACAACTAGAATTTAAATAAAAACTTGAAAAAAAATAAATAATAAAGTAAACAAACAGAAACTATATGCCCATTAACAAAATAATAGTTGTAATTTCTAACTTGTCCTAATTATTTCTAATAATCTCTGTAGAGACTAATATCTCAAAAAGTATGTATGTGTTGATGATAGAAAGCAGGTTGAAAGTACTGATTTATTACAACCCTTCATTAAGGTTAAAAGCATTCCAGTGAGATGAAGACATCTGCCTTGTATTTTCACATTGCAGAAGAAAAGTTAAGGACAGGAAGAACAAAAAAGAAAAAGAACAATGTGTCAAGTTGAATTCAAGCCAGGTTTGAAGAAAACAATGTTATCTTCATATCTGTAAGTTTCCAAGAAAGAAACTTCCCCATGCCCATGACTACCATTTATTATTATGCTATCAAATATTTTAATACTGTATATTAACAAAAATACATCTCTAAATTACTTTTCAAATTTTTATGGACAGTTTATAACACATATGTCTTTCAATGTCTTTTCTTTCTTAAAAAAAAAAATTAACAAAGAAAGCTACTACCAGAAAGAATCAAGGTAGGTTAATTATGTGATGTATTAGGAAAACATTTTTTAAGTGGACCATTTCTTTCCTCTTCTTTCAGAGGTGGGACTGGCTAAGGTTGGCAATTATAGGGTTTAGTGAATAGTCACTTGATATCTTGGAAATCAAAGGAAAGGGCCACTGGAGAAAGGCTGAACTTAGCTGTTGCAGGATTTTTATCTCTCTAAATGAGTGCTACTGACAGGAACCATATGTGTTACATAATACAGCTGAGGAAGAGAATATGGGTGGTTTTCCGAGAAGCTGTGACCTGCCTGTGTACGCATGTCTATTTGTGAGCTCATGTGCAAATCTGATATATTTATGATATTTAATAAACACTTAGGGCTTCATGTGAGCTTAGGGACTATGTGTTTCTCTCATTTAAAAAATTATATGTAAATATTCAGACTGATTTTGCCTTAGAATTAAAATCAATCTTTGTTCTTTGTTCTTTGTGGTGCTAAAGTTACTACACAAAACCATTTGTGAAAATGTGAAGCTTCCTTTGAAATGGCAAAAGAAAGCTTAATTGGTTCTGAATTAAGCTTGTACTTAGCCCAGTTAAAAATAAAAAAGAAGCTTAAGCATAGCTGATGATCACTCAAAATAATCCCATTGAAATAACTGAATGAATTTACTTCATATTGTAGTGTCAGTGTTCTTGAATGGCAGATATTTTCCCAGGAAGAGCAAATGGAAGCAATATTTTAATTCACGTTTTTTGTGGCATATCCTTTTTCATTGATTATTTTATTTTTCTCATTTTTTATTTATGCATGGCATATCCTTTTACTTTTAACCTACCTAGATCCCTATATGTTGAAGTGTGTTTCTTGTACAAAGGACGAAGTGGGGAGCATGATTCTTTAATCCATTCTGCTAATCTCTATTTTTTTATTGATGTATGTAGACCATTCACATTTAATGTAATTACTGATATGTTTAGATTTAGGTCTATCCTTTTCCTTCTTTACTTAGACTATTTTTGACTATTCCATCCTAATTTATTGTGTTTTAATTATATCTTTTTGTATAAGTTTTTAGTGGATATTTCAAGGATTATGATGTATACACCTAACTATTCATAATCTACTTGGACCCAATACTTTACCATTTCAAGTAGAATGTAGAAAACTTAGCACCATATTGGTCCTTTTATACTCCCCTCCCTGATGTAGTTGTCACGTCTTATATGTACACACATTGAAAAACCTTATCAGACAATGCTATAATTTTTCCTTTTCAACCATCCGTTTTTAAGAACTTAAGACAATATTTTATTACATGTACCCAGATATTTACCATTTCTATTGTATTCTGTCATTCCTTGATATTCCAAGTTTCCTTCTAATATCATTTCCCTTCTTTCTGAAAAACTTCTTTAGCAATAAATTATTTTAGTTTTCCTCCATCTAGGAATGTTTATTACTTTTATTCCAAGAATATTTTCTCTAGATATAGAATTCTGGGCTGAAAATTGTCTTAGTACTTGAAAATGATTGTGCCACCTCCCACTGGTGTCCATGGTTTCTGATGAGAAATCTGCAGTCATTAGAATCTTTATTCTCCTATAGATAATGTGCTGTTTTTCTCTGTCTCCTTTCAAGATTTTTTCTTTGTCTTTAGTTTTCAACAATTTGATTATGATGTATTCAAGACCTGGATTTCTTTGCGTTGTTCCATCAGGGTTCACTGAGATTCTTGAATCTCTAGGTTTATGTCTTACCAAATTTGGGAAATTTTCAGGCATTATCTCTTCAATTTTTTTTTAAACAACACTCCCTTTCTCTTCTGGGACTGAACTGATATTAGGCCTTTTATTATTTTCCCACTGATACATGAGTATCTGTTAATTTTTTCAATCTTAGTTTCTCTGTGTTGTTTAATTTGCATAATTTCTACTGATCAGTCTTTACATAGACTCTACCTTGTCATCTCCATTATGCTACTGAGCCCATCCAGTTTTTTATTTCAGTTATTGTATTTTTAGTGCTAAAACTTCCATTAAATCCTTCTTTATATTTTCTGTTCAGACTTTTTTCTCTTTGCTTTAAAAGAGTTTGTTATTGCTTATTGGAGCTTTTTTTCTTAAGATTTTTTTATTTGACAGAGGTAGAAACAGCAAGAGAGGGAACACAGCAGGGGGAGTGGGAAAGGGAGAAGCAGGCTTCCCACTAAGCAGGAAGCCCAAAGCGTGGTTAGATCCCAGAACCCTGGGATCGTTTCTGCCAAAGGCAGACACTTAATGACTTAACCACCCAGGCACCCCTGGAGCATTTTTATAATAGCTGCCTTAAATCTTATCAGATAATTTGAACTTGCATGTCATCTTGGCACTGATGTTTATTAATTGCCCTTTCCCGTATGAGTTGAATTATCCTAGCTTTTCCTGTATCAAGTAATTTTTGATTGGACTCTGGAAATTATGATTATTATTCTATGAGACTTTGGATCTTAAAACTTATGAAGAATATTGGTATTTCTGTTTCAGTAGGGAATTAACCTATTTTCAAGCCATAAGTTCCAACTTGCTTTCTATGAACTGCAGTCCCTGTGTTTTGGGTTTTAAACACAGGGTTTTAAAGCCCATTGCTATACAGATCTGTGCCATGAGTGTACCACCCAATGGTAAGTCTGAGACCTGATGAAAGTCTATTCATTTTTCAAAGTCTTATATATACTGATTATGATGAGATTCATTCATGTGCAACTATTAGAATCTTAGAGTTAGTGAATAACTTTATGGGGTTGCTTTCAGAAGCTCTTCCCTTTCCACAGTGCTTTCTGGTTTCCTGGGACTCCTCTTTTGAAGCTTTCAGTCAGAAAGCTGAGATTGTGCTATGCATTTCTATAGCTGTACCTGCTTCTGGGCCCTGTGACAGGGAAACAATAATGGTAAACTCACACAGTTCAGTGACACTTTGAATGTGGGCCCTCTTCCTCAATTTTCTCTTTACTGTTTACTTTTCAGAGTTTTCAAATAACCGCTCCACACATTCTGTCAAGGCTTTACACTTGTATTCAGATGGAAAGCAGAAAAGATTGTGCTTCTTCCATTTTACCCAGAACCTGAATGTTTAGAGAGTGACACTTTAAAATGACACATTTTGTTACAATAAACTTGTCGACTAAAGTTTCAGGGAGAGTGTCCTCCATAATTGACGGCATTCAATTTAAAAAGAAGTTTTCAGATATTTAAGTCTTAAATCCCTTAATGTTATAAAGAAAGGCATGCTTAGGTAATGAACCAGGAAATAGTTGTGACAAAATCAATACAGTGTCATATAAAAAGATAGGTGCAACAGTATAGATTTATTCATGTTCCTGCATAAGATACAAATGCAGCCCTAAAATTTGCTCTTTCTGATTCTTGTGTCTTGTGATACTCACGTGCATGTGTGTGCACATGTGTGCGCATACACACACACACAGCTTTGTTCTTAAAAATAATTTGTTTGGAACTAAATCTTTCTGAAATAGTTGTTCTCAAACTTCTAATATGCTCTATCTCCAGAGTCTCTGATTCAGTATTTCTGGAATGGGTCCAAGAATGTGCATTTCTAACAAGATGATGCCAGATGAGGCCAATGCTGCTGGTTTCAAGGCCACGGTTTGAGAACTGTTAGCATAAAGAATGAACAGAGCATACCAGAATTCCACACGGCCCATCAAAAGGCATGATTTGATGATTAAATGTAAATTTGTGACTTTCTATTAACTTTATGAGATTTCCCAAGAACAAATTCATTTTGTCCATAAGGAAAATCACAATTACTTGAAACTGATGGAAATGTAAATGTTTTCAATCAGTTCGGCTGCCCTTATAAATATATCAAAGAAATGCTTATGCAGTATACTCCTAATACTAATGTTGTGAATATACTAATACTAACATTAAAAGCTGAAATAAGAATACTTCTTTCAACCAAATCAATTATTTGGCTTCAATGGTATTGAATTTTTAAAAATTAGTTATCTTAATTGCTACTCACACAATTAGGTTTTATTCACTTTTATTTTGGGGGGGTTTATTCACTTTTAATGTATACCAGGGATCAGCTTATGGGCCAAATCTGCCCCATGGCCTGGTTTTGTATGGCCAGTAAGCTAAGAATGGCTGTTAAAAAATAAAAAAGAGGAAGAAAAAGAGGAACATGCCACAAAAACGATATTTGAACCACAAATTCTAGAATATTTAGTATTTGGCCCTTAACAGAGGAAGTTCGCTGACTCTGATCAAGGGCATCACCTGGCAGGGTTGAGGTAGTGCCTCCAGAGATGACATAGTAGAATAATTAAAAACACAGTTTTTGTTGTTGGATTGCTTTATTCAAATGTTGCCTCTACTAACCACTTTATGTAGCCTTGGAGAAATTAATGCAATCTTTCTGTGCATCAGTATCCACACCTACAAAATGCAGATGATGAACATATTTGACTCATAGGGCTATTATTGATTTAATTAGTGAACATGAGCAAAACCTGTAGAAGCATCTGGCACACAGTCAGCACAAGATAGGTACTAGCAACTATTATTCTGCCTGATAGACTACCACGAAAACATTAAAAGTGGCATTTACATTGAATATTTGTGAATATATATGTATATATATTTCTATTTAATAATAAGTGAAAAAAAAGTAAGATACAAAAAGGCCTGCAACTCTGTGTAGAATAAGTAAAACACAGAAACCATACAGTGGAAATAACACACACACACACACACACACACACACGAAGGAAATATTACAATTTGTTAGCTATGGACCCAACTTTGTACCCAACTTCTCAGCGATGGTACTATGGATGCTCTTCTCTCTTCTACAGTCTTTGACATTTTCTGAATTTTCTAAAATTCACTAGGAGTCTCAGCTTAATGGCTGCATCTCAGAAGTAGCTCATGCCTCTGCCAAGATTCTTATCCCTGTGATAGGATAAAAAGATGAGCTAAGGCTGCAGTGGTCACCATAATTCTGTCAGTATTTATTTTGGTCTCTGTAAGTCAGACTGTTCACATTCTTTGTACATAGTTGTATTTAATTAGGACTTGGAGCTAGCCATAAAATGTGCATTAATTGTCTTTTATTTCATAAATGATGGCCAAAATAACAACCTTTGATAGGAACAGTTTGGGGGTAAGCGCTATTTGGTCTGTTCATCTTCCAAGGCTCCCTGCCCCAAGCAAGAGATTTCTACTTGTTATCTCCTTTATCCTGGAGAATTACTAATCCTGGACTACCATATTAAGTACCAATTAAGCAGAGATTTGTCATTCCTGCTTGAGAACATTGAGCTGGGCTGTGGCTGCATATTTCACAGACTTCTGACAGAAATTATTTTAATTAGACTGCTGCTAGCAGCATTTAAAATAGTCTATATGGCCAGAGAGAGGAAGAATGGCTCCTCAGCCAGATAATTTACTTATTTTTCTTTTTCACTCACCATAAATCTTAGGATTGTGGTTATTAAGCTTTTGGAGGGGGAAGGGGATAGTCAGGGAAAGAAATCAGCTAAACTTTATCTTACTTTAAATACCAGAAGAGAAAAATTTCCCACAGTTTTACTGAAAAAGACACTTTTAAAAGAAAAATGTGTTCAAGCAAAAACTGACACCAATAAGATATTTTTACATTATGAATATCTAACACGTTTAAATACTTTTATATACAAATATCTAACATGTTCTACAAAGGACTTTTATATATAACTAATGTCGTGGGAACCTTCCCTTTTCATCTTTATTATGCTGCCAAAATTGGTGTTCTTATTTGGTAATTGTTAGGTTAATCTGACACTGAAAAAC
Organism: Mustela lutreola; assembly: GCF_030435805.1. Classification (NCBI taxonomy): domain Eukaryota; kingdom Metazoa; phylum Chordata; class Mammalia; order Carnivora; family Mustelidae; genus Mustela; species Mustela lutreola. Next base: position 139,155,067 of record NC_081292.1, on the reverse strand, counting down.
AAACTAAATAAATAACAACTAATCTGAACTCCACATTTAGTAGATCTTGATTAACTCGACACAAGTTTTGCAATTGCAAAAGGACACGTTTTATTTTATGAACCCCATTTGCCAAGATGACATGTTGTGTCAGTACAATTTTTTCTTCTTTTAAAAATTGTTAAGTATTTCTCCTCCTCATCCCCCCAATCTTGATCAATACTCAGTTAACTAGAATACTAAAAGGAGTGTCTTATTCCAAACATTCTAATTTTTTAATTAGACCACAAATATGTGAGTACATGTTCTAAAAATAAGCTATAATATTTAACCATCAAAACGCATATTTTTCCTTTGTTTTCTTCACTCACATATATGGCTCAATCTTCCCTCTATGACAGCCACAACCCCATCACTTTACCTTTCTTGGAGTTTTAATGCTGTATGGTTCACTGGGCAGTTATCTCATACGAAAGCCAACAAGCTTCCAAACTATTGGATGAAATCAAAGACTATAGGCACCACCCACTTTTGAGGAACAAGTTAAAAGGCCCTCTATATGCCCACCACTTACCATTCAAAATGGAAAACATAAGAATCACATGATCAGATTTTAATGGGAAGATTAAAAGAATAGGGAGAGTTGCTGGGTTGGATCACTACCAGATTGCTGCCCACCAACACCCATCAAACCTTAGTAAATCATGAATGCACCTAGAGTCTCTCTTTAGACTGGCTGGCTACTACACTCTTTTCATTTAGCACTAAAAAATATTTGTTTAAAAGAGAAGACCTGAAGATATGGCTGCATTTCTTAATGCAGAGCTTTAGAAATGGTAGCTTTTGGGGGCACCTGGCTGGCTCTGTTGGTTAAACTCAGGTCCTGGGATAGAGCCCCATGTCAGTTATCCTTGCTCAGCAGGGAGTTGGCTTCTCCCTCTCTCTCTCTCCCCCTCTGCAGCTCCCCCTGCTTGTGCTCTCTCATGTGTTCTTTCTATCTCTCTCAAATAAATAATAAATAAAATCTTTAAAATAAAAAAAAGAAATGGTAGCCTTCGTAACTCTATTGAAAAATTTGTATATTTATTTATTTATTTATTAACATATAATGTATTATTTGCCCCAGGGGTACAGGTCTGTGAATCATCAGGCTTACACATTTCACAGCACACACCACAGCACATACCCTCCCCAATGTCCATAACCCAGGCACTCTATCCCTGCCCCCCTACCTCTCAGCAACCCTCAGTTTGTTTCGTGAGATTAAGAGTCTCTTATGGTTTGTCTACCTCCCGATCCCATCTTGTTTCATTTTTTTCCCTCCCTACCCCCCACAAACTCCTGCCCTCCCTCTCAAATTCCTCATATCAGAGAGATCATTTAATTGTCTTTCTCTGATTGACTTACTTCATTCAGCATAATACCCTCTAGTTTCATCCACGTTGTTGCAAATGGCAAGATTTCATTTCTTTTGATGGCTGCATAGTATACCATTGTATTTATATACACCACATCTTCTTTATTCATTCATCTGTAGATTGACACCTAGGTTCTTTCCATAGTTTGGCTATGTGGACATTGCTGCTATAAACATTGGGGTGCACATGCCCCTTCAAATCACTGCATTCTTATCTTTAGGGTAAATAGCCAGTAGTGCGACTGCTGGTGGAGGGTAGCTTGTATTTTTTTAAAAATTAGGTTAGGGGTGCCCAGGTGGCTCAGTCAGTTATGTATCCAACTCCTGGTTTGGGCTCAGGTCCTGATCTCAGGATGATGAGATTGAGGCCCTGTCAGGCTCTGCATGGATCATGGAGCCTGGTTAAAATTCTCTTTCTTCTTCTCTCTCCACCCTGTGCCCCTCAATATATTTTCCTTTCAAAGAAATTAGGTTAGAATTTTTGTTATGAAATTGTGGGAACCCAAACATGACTGACTATAAATGAATGGAAAGTGTGGGGCAAGAAGGGACCGTGGCCACATCTACTGGAGGACCAGAGATGGTTACTCAAGCTCCTGTGGGATGGTTCCAGGAGCTACATTTGCATCTGGTGGCAGTGAGAAGATGGGCATGTGGCCAGGGAGAGAGGAGGATGGAAGTGAAACCTGGCTCTTCCTTGAAACAGTTATTAGCTAGGAATTAATAGTAATTGGTATGGCAATTAATTCAGTCTTTCTCCGACTTTCAAACTCTTGAGTCAAATTGTTTAAGTCGAATTCTCTCTCACATAAGTTTGAATGGTTTTCAGTTATAACTTGCTTGGGTTTTTGTTTCTAGTGCTTATCACAATCTTAATATTACAAACATAGCAAATATGCATGGCTAACACAGAAGTTCCAGATGAGTGCTGAAAAGTGCATTTCTTGTAAAATCTGGTGGAGGAAGGGCATGAACTTGCAACCCCAAAATGAATTTCTGAGATGCTTCTCACCCCACCATTCTCTCTTCCTTGCTGATACATGCTCTGTCTGGTATCTTCTAAGAAAGGCTAGTTCTACCTACACTGAGACACGTCACATTCCTCGATGATCCACCTAAGCACTGAGGAAATGACTTAGCAGCTGCACTATCTCACACTCTGCTCTAGACTTACTTTCATCATGTGTAGATTCATATAGTCCTTGAAACTGAAGAACAAACTGTATGTGGAAGACAAATACATTTCCTTGGGTGCCTTATCACCATAAAGTCAGGAATAAACCGTGAGGTTTCTCGTGAATGAATATCAGGTTAAGCAGCAGCAGCAGCAGCAACATCAACCAGAAACATGGTAGAGGGGGCACCTGGGTGGCTCAGTGGGTTAAGCATCTGCCTTTGCCCCCCGATCTTAGGGTCCTGGGATCGAACCCCATGTCAGGCTCCCTGCTCTGTGGGGAAACTACAGCTCCCTCTGCTTGTAGTCTGTGTCAAATAAACAGGTTAAATTTCTTTTTTTAAAAAATGGTAGAAATACAGGTGTGCCTGAGTGGCTCAGTGGGTTAAAGCCTCTGCCCTCAGCTCAGGTTATGATCTCAGGGTCCTGGGATCGAGTCCCGCATCCAGCTCTCTGCTCAGCAGGGAGCCTGCTTCCTCCTCTCTCTCTCTGCCTGCCTCTCTGCCTACTTCTGATCTCTCTCTGTCAAATAAATTAAAAATTATAAAAAAAAGTTATTAAAAAAGAAAATTTTTTTTTAAAATGGTGGAAATACAAATTCCTAGTTTATCTGCTTCAAACTTGGTGAGCCAGAAACTCTCCGGACTAGGCCAGAAAACTGTAATTTCATAAGCCCTCCAGGTAATTCTGATGCTAAAACCTGAGCACCACTGCTGTGGCCCACTTTGACGACACAGTGGAATCCCATGAGAAGCTTTAAAAAGTCATGATGCCTGTGCTGACCACAATGCTGATTTCATTGATCTATGGTGTGGCCCCAGAATGCATTTTCTAGAAGCTCGCTGGATGATTCAAATGTGCAATGAGGGTTGAAAATCTCTGGAATCACCCAGACAAGAATGTCTTCTACTTAGTCAATCTCTTGGCAACAACTGTCGATCGCCTAGGCTCATACCTTTCCACGAGCTAAAAAACTACTCTTCGTCCTTCTTCATTAATCTTACTGTCAAGGTTCCATTCCATATCTATGAGCAAGGTTTGGTTTTCCTCAGCACTTTTCCTTTTTTTTTTTTTTTTAAATTTTTTAGCCCTTCTGCTTTTCTAAAAATAGTTTATTGTTTCCATCATAATTATACACTTAGCATCTTTAGGATTCTCAGCACTTCCGCAGTTATCAACTGTGATGGAATTGAGGATGTTTATCAAATGCCTCAAAATGAAATACAGACAGAACTTTTCCCACCATCTATTGGTGGTGGGTATCTGAACTGGCTTCTGCTTTGGAGGATCATTTTGTTCCCATCTCTAATTTTTCTTTCCATTAGATAAGCTACTTTACATGACTTATTTTTACAGGCCTATCCTGCATTTAGGCATATCTACACACATAGACCAGTTCTCACCATAAGCCCCCCACCACCACAAACTCCTTTGGTACTTACACAAATATCACACTCACTCATTAATCTATTTACCAAACACTTTTTGAGTAGATGCACACATTGAATGAGACATTTAGGTGACAGTACTGTATTACCCACACCATGCACTATAGTTTAACAAATCTTAGATAACAACTACCCATTAGAGGACAGTCTGGTAGAAATGTCATCAAGGAAAAGTTGCCCATCGAGCATATTCCAGAACTCTTACTCTTTAACTATGGTGGTAGGAGGTGTTGACCCCGAGAGAGTGGTAATATATGGGGGTGCTATATGGGAGTACCCGCTTTCCGCTGCCACAAAAGTGGGTGGTGGCTTGGCATTCCACTCTCTGACATACAGTTCCAGTTCAACTCGTCAGATATTTATTGAATATCTACTAAACATTCACTACGTGCCTTCTAATGTAGAAGACCGGGTACCATGTCCAATTGGCCAAACTGTACAACAGAAAAAAGCTGTTAGTGATGACCCCACTGAGGTCTGGCCTCAAGCTTTCTAATTTCCTGGGTAGCCATACCTGCTTTGACCATGTCTGGATTATTTGGTGGTAGGGGGTTGCTGAGTATCATGTGAATAAATGCATTGTCTATTATATCCAGGCTTCACTCTGTGTGGAATAAAGAAACGGAGACATTTTTTTATGAAAGGAGTTATTCACTTGCTAACGGTCCAATGAGATTTGGGGAATGTCTGCTCTCTGACTCTCCTTTCTGGTGAAAAGTCAAGAAAATGCATGTGGGATGATTACAGTCTGAATTAATAATGTAACTCACTTTGGCACCCTCGCCCCAAATGCACAGGTTTTCCAGAGAAGTGGCGCTCCTTGGTCATTTCTGGAGGTTAAGATTCACTGGGCCCTGGTTCTTGACCCATTTCTGTTTTCGGAAGATACAGGTCCACTGCGTTGGGGTACCCGGAGTTTCCAGACGCCCCCCACTCCCCACCAAGCCCCCTGTGTTCTGAAGTCAACACCGCTGAACCACAGGGCAGGCGGCCAGTGCTGAGGTGGGGAATCGTGGCCGGGAGGAAATAAGAGCAAATTCCTCCAAAATGATCTGACAGGAAATGACAGAGTATCGGCCCCATTCGGCCTCACTCGGCCTCCGCTCGGAGAGGGAGCGAGAGCCGGCCAGAGGGAGAAGTCCTTCCACTCACGCACGGAGCCATGCCAGAGCGCCCTAGGTGAGCATGATGAAATAATAAAGCATTTCCCGTGTGTGTTTTTCATTAGGCCTGTTTTGTTTTTCTTGCAAGTGCTGGGGAAACAGAACAGAAGCCCCGCTTCAGGCAGCACCACAGCGGCCGCCTCCCCTGGGAACAGCAGCTGCGCAAATAGGAGCGGAGCCCTCTGCGGACTCGGTTCCAACACCTTCCTAATGGAAATAATGATTTGTAAAGCCCTCTTTATACCCTTTGCTGCATAATTAGTAGCCCAAAGAGCAAAAGATTAAAAACGTTGTTCCTACTCCCAGCATTTTTGGAAAATTTGGCAAAACATTAAATGTTCTGTTCCGAGAGCCAAACAGGTAGAGGTCTTTGTACCGACTCAGCCTTGGCGGGTGGGGCCGCGCCTTGAATCACTCAACACTTATTACGTAAAAATTAACTGGCTTGATGTCAATTAGTGAGAATTTGTTAGCAGACCTACCCAAAGGGACCTCCCCCTCACCCAATTTGGTAGTTTTTGTGGAAAATATCTAAATACCCGTCACCCAAGCTAACTTACATAGTGTTAAGTGCCACAAGTGTGTCAGCCTCCGTTATGGTGGGTGGGGGTGTGTGCGCGCGCGCGTGCACGGTCGCTCACATGTGTGTGTTTGGGGCCAGAGCTAAACATCAATTTTTACCCATCTCCTGAGAAGATAATTAAGAGGAAGCTCAAAAGGAGGCTGGCTGGAACATTCTCTCCAGCCCAAAGAAATAACCAATTCAAAATGCCTGTTGTTAAATGGGTCATAAAAGCACTGGGAAATCAATATTTGACTTTCCGTTTCTGGAATGGTGGCTGCCACACGCAGTTTTAGATCAGTCTGAAATCCTCCCTGAGCCCCGAGACCCAAATAATTCCTGTGTTAACTCTGGACACTTGGAACCTGGAAATCTTGCTTGTTTATCTTTTTGTAAGTAATTGCCCCCTTCACCCCACCCCGGTCCTGAGTACCCCCTGGAAAATAAACTGTGTGATAAATAAAATAAGGACTCATTTTATTAAATATCTAGGAGAAGTGCTCGGGTGACCTGAAAATGTAATTAAACCTCTAAATAAGCAGATTACTGGCTGAAAAGCGAGATTGATAGATGAATCCCTTCAGCTAAAAGGGATTGCTTAATGGACTGAGCAACAATCTTGGACTCTTTCCACCTTGGAATCACAGGTCCAGAGTCAGGCAGGCTCCACTCCACCATTTCCCTTCCTAAGATAAATGAAGCTCTGCCAGGCCTCTGTGAGGAGAGCCCAGAGGTGAGACCCCAGGCTATGTGGAGACACACAGATGTGCAACACTTCTTGCAAAAATAGCCAAAGACACCCAGAACAGTGTTTCTAAGGGCTCCCCCGACTTACTATTTAAAATGCCGGAAGAACTTACTACTCCAAAAGGTTAAATTTATTTCTGACTTTTTAAAAGATGGTATTAATTGCAAAACGAAGGGCTGGACATGAACTTAGAGCCTCAGTAGGACAAAATAAGGGAAAATGAAAATGAAAATTATACCTGTTGTCATTATTCTCATATCATCCCTCCCGAAATAGAGGCCAGATTCTAGCTTCCCATTGGCAAGTCTGACAAACTTTCTGCCTCTGAGCATTTTAACCTTTTTTTCCCCCCAAAGGTGGCCTTGGTGAAGTTTTGGTAGTTTACATTTTGGCCCCAGGTCTAGGAAGTTGATATATTCCAAGTTTAAATATTTGGAACATTTCAGATTTATCATCTTGGTTTTCTGCTTTGTTTAATTTATAAACGGAAATTAAATGAGCCATTCCCTGTAGGGCTGTGTGACCCTTCCAGAAATTGACAATGTCAAAACATAATGTCTTTTCTTTGATACTGATAGGGGTTCTGTAACCTACATGATCAATGCAATTTATCATAAGATAGAAGCAGCAACTCTGACTCTGGAGAAGACTGGCCAGTCGTAGCTATCTTAGTCTGCTGCTGTCATCCAGGACTCTGCTGTCATGGCTAAAGATCAGTCCATAAGCCAGCATCTCACTAGCACATTCATTCCCAGTATGGTGGGTCCACGACATTTACCGTCAACCCAGAAAAGATGACCCAATGGATACCCCTTGATGAAACACAATTTTCCAATTTATTTTTGCAGAACATGGCATCACTATCTCTCAAACTATGAAAGGTAGAATTTTGTCCCCTTCTCACTTTTAGAAGAAAGCAACGGTAGGGTCCCTATTCCCATCTAAATCCATGAAAGACCCATGCTGGAGGTCATGACCACTTTAGCTAGTGAGTAAACTGTAGTTTACTTGAGACACATGTATTTCGGTGATGAGATGTGATGTGAACAAATAGATCTAAGACATACAGGCCATTGAGTCATGTACTCAACCTGGAATGGAACAAAGCATTACTTTGATTCTAAAGTCAATTCATCTTCCCAGAGCTCATCATCAATAAGATGACTATCTCCCAGAGCACCTCAATCTTTTTTGATTAGAGTAACTCAGCCTTCATTTAGCCTCCCACATACCCATCTTATTCATCTTGGTTCTGCATTCTTTATCTTATTCCATTATGAACTATGGGGGAATGCCCTGAGTCTAGAACTAACTTAAGAACAATCAATTTCTAAAGTTAGGTACCAGAGTCTGTGGTTAACATCAGTTAAGTATTCCAGAACATCTACAGAATGTACTGATGTCCCTGATATTTGTCCTGAAGGCAGAGCCAGCAAGGCTGATGGGGAAGTTACCCTTAAAAATAAATGACCAGAAGAGACCAAGAACTGGACAAATAAGAGTCTCTGGTTTCCTATGAATCAGTTGGGATGCCACTCAAAACAGAGCCTCCACAGCGAAGAAACTATGTGCCGCATAGATTCTTTACAATATTATTCCATTATAATCAAACTCATATACACCTACTAAAGAGGCCAGAGACAAATGAAATTTGTTTTCTCAGTCTTCTCAGTCTTATTTCCCAAAGCTTAACAAATAATCAACTTTAATATCATGAGCACACAAACACCTTGGCATTTGGGCACCTACAATTACACGCTATTTTCTTGAAAGGGTGTTCACCTGAGAGTACTGTGAAAGTGTGCACTACTGACTTGGGAGTTTAGTCCAGATTTCCATTGTTCTCATGACCTAAGGCTTATGTATTGACCACACTGATTTTTCAACAGCCTGAGAGATGAGTATCATAGTCTAGCCCTTAGGGAACCAGCCTGCCTGGGTCTGAATCCCAGTTCTACTACTTGTTAGCTGGTATATCCTTGGAGAGTTACATAACCTCAGTTTTCTCAACTGTAAAAGAGGACTGCGGAGAGTGTTACCTTATAGCGTAACCTCATAAAGGATTGTAAGGATTAAAAGATTAATGTAGATAAGCTTAGCTTGCTCTTGGGCACATAGGAGGTGTGCTTCTGGAAGCGCCAGCTACTACTGTTACTATCTCCATATGCCAGGCTCTGTTCTCTGCTGCCAGTGGTGGAGGAGTTCAGGAGAAGTCCTCTCCAGCAGTAGGAGCTGTGGGAGCTATTGTGGGTAGCATGAGTGGAGACTTCAGAAGGTTCCTCTTGACCTGAACCCTCTCACCACAGTCCTATCCTCATGGTAACTGTCTGGCTCAGGCTCTGAAAAGTTCTTAGTTCTTCCCTCACGGGCCAAGATCCATTCACCTTCTTTCCACTAAGATCCATTCACCTTCTTTCCACTCTCTGTCAGTTTGGTTTTCTCTGGACATCCTTGAGCTCACATGTATGTAGGGCCAGTAAGCCTCTCTGCTTCCCCAAGTCTGTGCTTCTCCCCATTACCCTGCCTGATCCATTACTCCTGCTACAAAAGGATCCTCCTGGGGAGGCTAGAGGGGAGGAAGGACTGTGAATAATTATACTCTTAATATTTTTACCTCTGTCAGAATAAATAACTTTCTAAAATACGTGAAAATGATCCTATGAATCTTTCTAATCTGAAGACAATGCCTGGAGTCTACTCATTGGCATATATTGCACTGGCAAATTTATTTTTTTAAATATACTATTTGCTGTCAAGCACACTGGCAGCATGATAGAATTATTACTTTATTATTACTTGTTGTTCTTAAATTACTATAGCAATCTACATTAAGAAACCTACCAAAGCCTGTATTTCTCTTTTTACTGAACCATCAGAATGGACTGAAATTAATTTCAAATCACTTCTTAGAAAGATCACTCAGTGAGTGTTTCCTTATTGTTCACTATTTGGCTGACAAAGACAAATTCCATTTTGAAATATTATGTGACATTACCTGATACTGTTTTCCTATAAATAAAAAAAATTACACCTATTTTTCTGTTTAATGAACTAAGATAACTGAAGACTATGGCACTCAATACATCTTGTGGCTTTTATGCTATTGCCCAGTTTTGCATGATTTATCATTTAGAACCCAAATGGAGAAGGCAGGGGTGGGCACGAATGGAAATTGCAAGCCTCTTGGGTAGTACTTTTGAGTGTAGAGGCTTGATAATACCTAAGATGAGGGGTTTCAAGTTCTCCTCCAGGTGTGCATCAGACTGACAGCAAAGACAGCTTTGCTCCACCTCCATCACTCCTAAAGAGGAAAAGTCTACAAAATCCTCTAAGGCTAAAAAAGTTGGCATTTGCTGCCCTGCCCCCACTGCTTCCTTTCCATTTCCACCCTTCTCTAAATGGCAGCCCAGATTTCTGTCTCCTGTGTCTTCCCTGCCCCCACCTTTCTCATAATGGCTGTGAGGGCCAGCTGCCCAAAACTTTGTGCCCCCCTTTCCACAGCACCCCAGGGAAATGGCTTCCTAGGGTCTGCTGTTTCCTTGCCCCACCTGCATCTAGGCAGAGCCATGGTCTAGTTCTTATCAATGGTCTGGGAGCACTGAGGGGTGTCCATTCTCGGCCAAAGTGTTCAAGAAGCCTCCTTCGTGTTCTCTGTTCCCTCTTGTGCCCCTGAAAGCAGAGGACTGGAGCCCTTAGGGTTTTAGAGTCAAAGTGTAGAAGGTGTATGCATTTCTGATGGTCCATATGGAGCAAAGCTGTCCATTCACCAAGATGCCTCTCTGGTATGTTACATGATTAAGAAATAAGCAGCTATTGTGTTAAATCACTGAATGTTACAGTTTGGGCAGCAAGCATTACCCTAACCTAGATAATAAACTTTGGTCCCTACTTCATTCTCAGTTGGCTGAACACTAATGACCAGGGGTAGGTTAGGAGATAATAATTTCTCTTCCTCCGGCCAGAAGGGCTTCTATTTTACTTGGGGGAAAGTGCCCAACCCTCTCCCCTGCAGAGGACACTATGTGCCTGGTTGTACTCTCCAGGGATGTGGGTTTGACTCTGCCACCTGTCAGCACGCCAAGCAGAAAGTAGGGTGAGTCAAAGTCAGCGTTTCTCGGTCTGAGTTTTAACACTTTAATGCTTAGCTGGGCCTGAGCGGATCACTTCCTGAACTAGAATTTTTTCATCAGGAAAAGGAGAGGGGAGGGTACATTGTCATCTTTAAGACTTGAAACCTTGCAGCTCTTGGTTTGTGATCTACAGGATCTTGGCAAATTCCTTATCCTTTTTAAGCCATGGTTTTCTCATCTGCAAAATGTGACCAAGAACACCTTTCTTATAGGCTTATTGACTCGCTCATTCTCATTCATTCATTCACTCATTTGCTCTTCCATTCATTCAAAAAGTATTTACTGAGACTCTAGTCTGTGTTAAGCAGAATTCTCAGTGTGTTTATAAGGGATACACCTGTGAACAAGACAAGATCCTGCCCTTACAGAGCTCGTATTGGAATATGGCAGGTAATGAATAATTAATAGGCCTGTATTCAGCCAGTGTGGTGAGGATGAAACAAGCTAATATCTATAAATTGCTTATGCAGTGGCTAAGAAATGGAAGCTACTACTAATGCAAACTACAAATATGCAAATGTGTAGAATAGTAATTACAATAGCATCCAGTAGGACCACTGTGAGGATGAGATGAAGCACATGTTTGTAAATTACTTATGGTTATCTACTCACTTGATGATTAGGAAGCAAATATTAAGAAGACGGTGTTGAGGTCTCTGTCACCATTTCAGTGGGTTGAGCTATTTTCTGTTGGCAGCAGATGTTTCCATCTGGAGAGCAGAAAAGCCACAGATACAATCTGCCCCCAGTCCCCCCATGCGAATCTGAGTAATTTCGCTGAAGAGCCTTGGAAGGGATCTATCTGTTCTCAGGCAGAAATCATTTAGCTGCAGTTGAAACTGAACCAGAGAAACCAGGGACCCTCAAATAGGTTCTGTCATTGGCAGAAGACGAGTTGCTGGGACCAGAACAGCAGATCTACCTGCCTTGCCCCAGTATCCACCGGCTGAAGAGCATCCCATAAGACCCTGGCATGGAAGAGCTTTGTGCACTGGCCATGAGTAAAAAAACACGTATACAGGAAGGAGAGTGTGCAAGAGCACGCAGGTAAAAATATGTGCAATTCTTACCATGTGATTTTCCTACAAATAGGTAAGCAGAGCATACTGCTAGCTAATGGTTTGAGTTGCCTAAGTAGGATGACCATAAAATTTATGATCCAATCTGGGGCACTTTTGAAAGTAAAAGGAGACAGTATTAATAATTATATCAAGACAGCAGGAATAAATAGGGACTGTCCTGGGGGCAAAAAAAAGGACACGTGTTGACACTGGGCACAGATCTTAGGAATATAGTTTTTATTGATTTTTTTTTTTTCTTTTTATCTTTTTTTTTTTTTAATTTTTTATTTTTTATAAACATATATTTTTTATATACATATATTTTTATCCCCAGGTCTGTGAATCACCAGGTTTACACACTTCACAGCACTCACCAAATCACATACCCTCCCCAATGTCCATAATCCCACCCCCTTCTCCCCAACCCCCTCCCCCCGGCAACCCTCAGTTTGTTTTGTGAGATTAAGAGTCACTTATGGTTTGTCTCCCTCCCAATCCCATCTTGTTTCATTTATTCTTCTACCCACTTAAGCCTCCATGTTGCATCACCACTTCCTCATATCAGGGAGATCATATGATAGTTGTCTTTCTCTGCTTGACTTATTTCGCTAAGCATGATACGCTCTAGTTCCATCCATGTTGTTGCAAATGGCAAGATTTCATTTCTTTTGATGGCTGCATAGTATTCCATTGTGTATATATACCACATCTTCTTGATCCATTCATCTGTTGATGGACATCTAGGTTCTTTCCATAGTTTGGCTATTGTGGACATTGCTGCTATAAACATTCGGGTGCATGTGTCCCTTTGGATCACTACATTTGTATCTTTAGGGTAAATACCCAATAGTGCAATTGCTGGGTCATAGGGCAGTTCTATTTTCAACATTTTGAGGAACCTCCATGCTGTTTTCCAGAGTGGCTGCACCAGCTTGCATTCCCACCAACAGTGTAGGAGGGTTCCCCTTTCTCCGCATCCTCGCCAGCATCTGTCATTTCCTGACTTGTTGATTTTAGCCATTCTGACTGGTGTGAGGTGATATCTCAATGTGGTTTTGATTTGTATTTCCCTGATGCCGAGTGATATGGAGCACTTTTTCATGTGTCTGTTCGCCATCTGGATGTCTTCTTTGCAGAAATGTCTGTTCATGTCTTCTGCCCATTTCTTGATTGGATTATTTGTTCTTTGGGTGTTGAGTTTGCTAAGTTCTTTATAGATTCTGGACACTAGTCCTTTATCTGATATGTCGTTTGCAAATATCTTCTCCCATTCTGTCAGTTGTCTTTTGATTTTGTTAACTGTTTCCTTTGCTGTGCAAAAGCTTTTGATCTTGATGAAATCCCAGTAGTTCATTTTTTCCCTTGCTTCCCTTGCCTTTTGCGTTGTTCCTAGGAAGATGTTGCTGCGGCAGAGGTCGAAGAGGTTGCTGCCCGTGTTCTCCTCAAGGATTTTGATGGATTCCTTTCGTACATTGAGGTCCTTCATCCATTTTGAGTCTATTTTTGTGTGTGGTGTAAGGAAATGGTCCAATTTCATTTTTCTGCATGTGGCTGTCCAATTTTCCCAGCACCATTTATTGAAAAGGCTGTCTTTTATCCATTGGACATTCTTTCCTGCTTTGTCGAAGATTAGTTGACCATAGAGTTGAGGGTCTATTTCTGGGCTCTCTATTCTGTTCCATTGATCTATGTGTCTGTTTTTGTGCCAGTACCATGCTGTCTTGATGATGACAGCTTTGTAATAGAGCTTGAAGTCCGGAATTGTGATGCCACCAACGTTGGCTTTCTTTTTCAATATCCCTTTGGCTATTCGAGGTCTTTTCTGGTTCCATATAAATTTTAGAATTATTTGTTCCATTTCTTTGAAAAAGATGGATGGTACTTTGATAGGAATTGCATTAAATGTGTAGATTGCTTTAGGTAGCATAGACATTTTCACAATATTTATTCTTCCAATCCAGGAGCATGGAACATTTTTCCATTTCTTTGTGTCTTCCTCAATTTCTTTCATGAGTACTTTATAGTTTTCTGAGTATAGATTCTGTGTCTCTTTGGTTAGGTTTATTCCTAGGTATCTTATGGTTTTGGATGCAATTGTAAATGGGATTGACTCCTTAATATCTCTTTCTTCTGTCTTGCTGTTGGTGTAGAGAAATGCAACTGATTTCTGTGCATTGATTTTATATCCTGACACTTTACCGAATTCCTCTATAAGTTCTAGCAGTTTTGGAGTGGAGTCTTTTGGGTTTTCCACATATAGTATCATATCATCTGCGAAGAGTGATAATTTGACTTCTTCTTTGCCGATTTGGATGCCTTTAATTTCCTTTTGTTGTCTGATTGCTGAGGCTAGGACCTCTAGTACGATGTTGAATAGCAGTGGTGATAATGGACATCCCTGCCGTGTTCCTGACCTTAGCGGAAAAGCTTTCAGTTTTTCTCCATTGAGAATGATATTTGCGGTGGGTTTTTCATAGATGGCTTTGATGATATTGAGGTATGTGCCCTCTATCCCTACACTTGGAAGAGTTTTGATCAGGAAGGGATGTTGTACTTTGTCAAATGCTTTTTCAGCATCTATTGAGAGTATCATATGGTTCTTGTTCTTACTTTTATTGATGTGTTGTATCACATTGACTGATTTGCGGATGTTGAACCAACCTTGCAGCCCTGGAATAAATCCCACTTGGTCGTGGTGAATAATCTTTTTAATGTACTGTTGAATCCGATTGGCTAGTATTTTGTTGAGTATTTTCGCATCTGTGTTCATCAAGGATATTGGTCTATAGCTCTCTTTTTTGGTGGGATCCTTGTCTGGTTTTGGGATCAAGGTGATGCTGGCCTCATAAAATGAGTTTGGAAGTTTTCCTTCCATTTCTATTTTTTGGAACAGTTTCAGGAGAATAGGAATTAGTTCTTCTTTAAATGTTTGGTAGAATTCCCCCGGGAAGCCGTCTGGCCCTGGGCTTTGTTTGTTTGGAGATTTTTAATGACTGTTTCAATCTCCTTACTGGTTATGGGTCTGTTCAGGCTTTCTATTTCTTCATGGTTCAGTTGTGGTAGTTTATATGTTTCTAGGAATGCATCCATTTCTTCCAGATTGTCAAATTTATTGCCGTAGAGTTGCTCATAGTATGTTCTTATAATAGTTTGTATTTCCTTGGTGTTAGTTGTGATCTCTCCTCTTTCATTCATGATTTTATTTATTTGGGTCCTTTCTCTTTTCTTTTTGATAAGTCGGGCCAGGGGTTTATCAATTTTATTAATTCTTTCAAAGAACCAGCTCCTAGTTTCGTTGATTTGTTCTATTGTTTTTTTGGTTTCTATTTCATTGATTTCTGCTCTGATCTTTATGATTTCTCTTCTCCTGCTGGGCTTAGGGTTTCTTTCTTGTTCTTTCTCCAGCTCCTTTAGGTGTAGGGTTAGGTTGTGTACCTGAGACCTTTCTTGTTTCTTGAGAAAGGCTTGTACCGCTATATATTTTCCTCTCAGGACTGCCTTTGTTGTGTCCCACAGATTTTGAACCGTTGTATTTTCATTATCATTTGTTTCCATGATTTTTTTCAATTCTTCTTTAATTTCCCGGTTGACCCATTCATTCTTTAGAAGGATACTGTTTAGTCTCCATGTATTTGGGTTCTTTCCAAACTTCCTTTTGTGGTTGAGTTCTAGCTTTAGAGCATTGTGGTCTGAAAATATGCAGGGAATGATCCCAATCTTTTGATACCGGTTGAGTCCTGATTTAGGACCGAGGATGTGATCTATTCTGGAGAATGTTCCATGTGCACTAGAGAAGAATGTGTATTCTGTTGCTTTGGGATGAAATATTCTGAATATATCTGTGATGTCCATCTGGTCCAGTGTGTCATTTAAGGCCTTTATTTCCTTGCTGATCTTTTGCTTGGATGACCTGTCCATTTCAGTGAGGGGAATGTTAAAGTCCCCTAATATTATTGTATTGTTGTTTATGTGTTTCTTTGATTTTGTTATTAATTGGTTTATATAGTTGGCTGCTCCCACGTTGGGGGCATAGATATTTAAAATTGTTAAATCTTCTTGTTGGACAGACCCTTTGAGTATGATATAGTGTCCTTCCTCATCTCTTATTACAGTCTTTGGCTTAAAATCTAATTGATCTGATATAAGGATTGCCACTCCTGCTTTCTTCTGATGTCCATTAGCATGGTAAATTCTTTTCCACCCCCTCACTTTAAATCTGGAGGTGTCTTCGGGCTTAAAATGTGTTTCTTGGAGGCAACATATAGATGGGTTTTGTTTTTTTATCCATTCTGATACCCTGTGTCTTTTGACAGGGGCATTTAGCCCATTCACATTCAGGGTAACTATTGAGAGATATGAATTTAGTGCCATTGTATTGCCTGTAAGGTGACTGTTACTGTATATGGTCTCTGTTCCTTTCTGATCTACCACTTGTAGGCTCTCTCTTTGCTTAGAGGACCCCTTTCAATATTTCCTGTAGAGCTGGTTTGGTATTTGCAAATTCTTTCAGTTGTTGTTTGTCCTGGAAGCTTTTAATCTCTCCTTCTATTTTCAATGATAGCCTAGCTGGATATAGTATTCTTGGCTGCATGTTTTTCTCGTTTAGTGCTCTGAAAATATCATGCCAGCTCTTTCTGGCCTGCCAGGTCTCTGTGGATAAGTCAGCTGCCAATCTAATATTTTTACCATTGTATGTTACAGACTTCTTTTCCCGGGCTGCTTTCAGGATTTTCTCTTTGTCATTGAGACTTGTAAATTTTACTATTATGTGACGGGGTGTGGGCCTATTCTTATTTATTTTGAGGGGCATTCTCTGAACCTCCTGAATTTTGATGCTTGTTCCCTTTGCCATATTGGGGAAATTCTCCCCAATAATTCTCTCCAGTATACCTTCTGCTCCCCTCTCACTTTCTTCTTCTTCTGGAATCCCAATTATTCTAATGTTGTTTCGTCTTATGGTGTCACTTATTTCTCGAATTCTCCCCTCGTGGTCCAGTAGCTGTTTGTCCCTCTTTTGATCAGCTTCTTTATTCTCTGTCATTTGGTCTTCTATATCACTAATTCTTTCTTCTGCCTCATTTATCCTAGCAGTGAGAGCCTCCATTTTTGATTGCACCTCATTAATAGCTTTTTTGATTTCAACTTGGTTAGATTTTAGTTCTTTTATTTCTCCAGAAAGGGCTTTTATATCTCTCGAGAGGGTTTCTCTAATATCTTCCATGCCTTTTTCGAGCCCGGCTAGAACCTTGAGAATTGTCATTCTGAACTCTAGATCTGACATATTACCGATGTCTGTATTGATTAGGTCCCTAGCCTTCGGTACTGCCTCTTGTTCTTTTTTTTGTGGTGAATTTTTACGTCTTGTCATTTTGTCCAGAGAAGAGTAAATGAAGGGGCAAGTAAAATACTAAAAGGGTGGCAACAACCCCAGGAAAATATGCTTTAGCCAAATTAGAAGAGATCCAAAATCGTGAGTGGGGAGAAAGGGGATAAAAAGAGGTTCAAAAAGGAAGAAAGAAGAAAGAAAAAAAAAAAAAAAAAAAAAGAAAAGAATTTTTTTTAAAAAAGAAAACACCTAAGAAAAATGTAAAAAAATATATATATATATATTAGATAAACTAGTAAAAAATCGTTAAAAAATAAAAAGGTAACAGTTAAAAAAAAAAAAAATTTTACCCGAAGGCGAGAAAAAAAAAAAAATGAAAAAGAAAAAATTAAATTAACTGCAAGACTAAAAAAAATCACAGGAAAAAAGCCATGAGTTCCGTGCTTGGCTTTCTCCTCCTCTGGAATTCTGCTGCTCTCCTTGGTATTGAAACCGCACTCCTTGGTAGGTGAACTTGGTCTCGGCTGGATTTCTTGTTGATCTTCTGGGGGAGGGGCCTGTTGTAGTGATTCTCAAGTGTCTTTGCCCCAGGCGGAATTACACCGCCCTTACCCGGGGCCGGGGTGAGTAATCCGCTCGGGTTTGCTTTCAGGAGCTTTTGTTCCCTGAGCGCTTTCCGTAGAGTTCCGGAGGACGGGAATACAAATGGCGGCCTCCTGGTCTCCGGCCCGGAGGAGCCGAGAGCCCAGAGCCCCACTCCTCAGTGCGCCCTCAGAGAACAGCGCCCAGTTACTCCCGTCTGCCTGACCTCCGGCCGCGCTCCGAGCTCACCGAGCCTGGGACCGGTTCAAGGTAACACGGAGCTGCGAGCTTACTGTCGGCTCTGTCTCTGTAGCCGGCTTTCCCGTTCCAATACCCGCAAGCTCTGCGACACTCAGACACCCCCGATCCTTCTGTGACCCTGCGGGACCTGAGGCCACGCTGACCCCGCGTGGGCTTCGCCCCGGTTTAGCCTCTGGAGCGATGTCCCTCAGCGGAACAGACTTTTAAAAGTCCTGATTTTGTGCGCGGTTGCTCCGCCGCTTGCCGGGAGCCGGCCCCTCCCCCCGGGGTCTATCTTCCCGTCGCTTTGGATTCACTTCTCCGCCAGTCCTACCTTTCAGAAAGTGGTTGTTTTTCTGTTTCCAGAATTGCTGTTCTTCTTCTCTTCGATCTGCCGATGGATTTTCAGGTGTTTGCAATCTTTAGATAAGCTATCTAGCTGATCTCCGGCTAGCTGAAGCAGTCTCAGCTTGCTACTTCTCCGCCATCTTGACTCCTCCGTTTTTATTGATTTTTAATGCTCGTGTTTCTTTTGGAGAAGGACAGAACTATGTTTATAAAAGTGTCTCAGCAGTAACAATATGCTAGTATTTCTTTGTAACAGTAATGACAATTACTAAATATTTTGCATCCTTTCTGCATGATGTGAAAGCACTTGTACTGGGTCTTATGGGGGCTACAAAGCTGTCCAAGGCTCAACCCCCACCCTCAAGGAATTTGTAATTTAGCAGAAGAGAGAAGCCATGTATAGTCAACCTCAAGGCAGAGAATGATGATACTGTGAGATTAGTGCAGGGGACCTTGGGGCTCAGAGCTGGAAAATGTTACTTCCACATAGCAATCCAAGAAGGCTGCATGGAGGAAATGGCACTTGAATTGGCCTTTGGGTCTGGGCGAGATGAAGCTGGTGCCAAACGGGGAGAACGATGGTTCACATGGCAGGAGCTATGGACAAAGGCTCAGAACAAAAACCCTGGTTGAGATTGGGGAACAATGAGCAGTTGAGTTAGATAAAGGTGTTTGACGACGAGAATGAACATGAGTTGTGAGTCCAGGCCAGACGGTAGAGAGTCAAGAATGTGGCATCTTTGCTTGCAAAGGGTTGGGACTGTTTCTCATTCTGGGATTTCAGAGGAGAGGGGAGGAGAGCTCTACTATACAGCCCACAGCAGGTCTCATGCCCAAGCACACAAAGTGGCCAGGTATTAATGATATTAAAAGAAGATACATTTTGCTCTAAATGAACTGGCCTTTACACAGGGATGCAAACACGGTGATTGGGGGAAGGAACAAGAAAGCCTTTTGATCTTTTGGGTCCTGAGAAGACCTAGTGAAGAGGAAAGGCAAGTTCTAATATAAGAGGGGGTTTAATGATCACAGTTTATGGTTTCTTGCCACATGCAGGGATTAGCACACTATATTGCCAGGGAAGGGATATGGACAGAATATTCTCAGTAAGGTCCTCTGGAAAGTGAAGTGGGTTGGAAGATGTATAGAACTTTCACCTCTCTTTCCTCAAAGAGAGGAACCAAAACAGCAGGGAAGAGGCAGTGTCCTGTTGCCTTGGACATTTGCAGAGTGGTGGCTCTGGTGCCTTCTCTCTTATGGGACTGGGTGTGCGTGGTCCTAACTCTTATCGGGGGTGGGGGTGGGGGTTAGGGAGGGCCAGCTAGCCAAGATTGTTCATCCTGGAAACAGACTTGGAGATGGTGATTTGCATGTAGGAAGTTTACTGGGGCATGTCCTTAGATCCAGCGCAGGTGAAGGGCCGAGCACAGCAGGACTGGGCAGAGGGAGGAGTTGAACAGTCATTTGTGATGTAGTCACAAAAAAGGGCTCTGTACGTCCCTTGAGGGGCTCTGGATTGGGATGGCCCTTTACTTGTCGCATGTTGAGGAAAGGGAGTCAAGCCTTTGGATCCCCTCTCCTTACATCGATAGATTAGTCCTACCGGCAGGGAGCCTCAGAGAGGAAGTGTGACCTTAGACGAGAGAACTCTCTTCAGTGGACAGCAACGCCAGGAGAGGGACTTAGTTCAGAGCTGGAAGCTGCCAGATCTCTAAGGTCCCGGGGAGTGGGCACCTAAGTCCTGACAGGGGAATCTGGGCCAGCTACCCTGGCTGGCTATACCAGAGGTCTGCAAACTTTAGCGCACATCAGCATCGTCTGGAGAGCTCATTAAAATGCAGACTCTGGGTTTGATCCCTCAAGTTTCTGACCCATTAAATCTGGTGTGGGGTGCAAGAATTTGTACCTCTAGCTAGTTCCCAGACCATGCTGGCCTAGAGCACCACTTTGAGAACCACTGCACTCCATCAGGCATTCAGAACCTCCTGCTCAGACACATCATTGCTCAACATTGATCTAAAACCTGTAGATAACCAGCACTTGAGTGAGCACAATTTCTAAGCCGAACCAAGCAGCTTTTATCATCTGTAAGATTACTCGGTTTTTCTACTTCTTTACTGACAATTTGGTGACCACAAAGAGAAAGTCCTATTGTAATAAGCCCTCTTTGGAGGGCTCTCAGTCTCTGTGTCATAAGTGATCTCCATTCTCCATAGGTCAGCAACTGCTATTTGAAATTGTTGTTAGCAATTAACTCTTCTACCTTAAGCACAGTCACCTAGAAAAGAGACAAGACCTGGCTGCCTCGTTTATTGTAAGTCTTCCCACAGCTGTGTCTGCGCTCCCCCCATCCAATCTTCTGGGAACAACCTTTGCCCTTGATTTCCCAGGCAGTTCAGTTCAGAGGGATCAAGCCCTCACCGTAACTGGCTGGTGGGTGGACAGGTGACCCAAAGGAATCCATGGAGTCCTTCCCCAGGAGTTCTCTTGGGAGTTAGAGATAAGAGCCCTTAGCTCCCCAGGAATGAGATTAGCCTGGAGCTGCCAGTGGCATGGCTTTGGGGCAGTGAAGAAGCCTATAGGCAATGAGGGGAAACGACCCTTCCATTTGCTGAGAAGGAGAGAAACGGAGTAAGAGGCAGACGTCCCTAGCTACGTCCCCACCCTTCTTGGTCATGGGAGCCAATAAATCCCTCATTTCCTGAGCTAGCTCAAGTTCGGCTGCCACCACTTACAATCAGATGAATGCTATCTAATGCTCCCTTTAACTGTTTACCAGAGTCCACGGACCCACTCGAACAACTTAAGTTCCGAGAAAAGAATAGATAGAGGAGCCCCGTGAGCAGACTGTGGTCAGGCCTGAATGGCACGCAGCAGCGGGAATCCTCCGGAGCTCAGTTTGCTCAGAAAACGTGGAGACGGGGATGGGAGTCAGGATGGGAGACAAATACAGACACAAGTGAGTGCTTACTACATACCGAGTGTTCTGCTACACGGATAGCCCGCTTCATTCCATTTCACTCTGACATGGAGGTGACACAGGAAAGAAAAATGAGGTACAGAGAGGTTAAGTGCATTTCCTAAGGTCACATAACTAGTAAGTGGCAAAACCATGATTCAAACAAAACCTCCTTCTGACTGCAAGGCACACATACTTAACCATTACCCTTCATATGACCTGTCCCCAACGCAGAGGCCACCGTACAGGAAGGTATGGGTTATAGAATAGGTGCAAGGAGGCAAAATTTACCCATTTCACAGCTTTGGCAAGGATTATTCCTCAGACTGAGATCAGGGACCCTTCCAGTGATCCAGGAGCGATTTTGAGGGGCCGGGCAGTCTCCTAAGTGTCATAAAATCCAAGAATCCAAGTACAGCACTCAAGAATATTAGCGCAAAGCACACTGTATTAAGGTCATATTTACAAGGAAATTTACAGTTATATTCTTTTGAGCAGTTCACCCAGGGATGAAATCATGGATTTCATTTCTGTTGTTGATGTCACCAAGATCTCCCACACGTCCATGGCCGAGATACCCTGCAGAACTCTTTCAATCAAACATCATTAATTCATGCCTCTTTAATCTGGGCTCTTCCTATAACTCATAAAATGTCTATGCGATACTTATTTAGCAAAAGGGTTGAAATGTTTTATTTATCAATTCCTGGAAGTTCCTCTCAAATAAATAGAATGCAGTCTTAAAAATTAAAGCTTATTCAGCCAAGGA
Source organism: Mustela lutreola (assembly GCF_030435805.1). Taxonomy (NCBI): domain Eukaryota; kingdom Metazoa; phylum Chordata; class Mammalia; order Carnivora; family Mustelidae; genus Mustela; species Mustela lutreola. The sequence continues at coordinate 139,133,161 of NC_081292.1, read as the reverse complement.
CTCAGAAATTATGAATTTCCTCATGAGGCTTTCATCACTGGGTCCAGTAACCAACTCTTAAATATTATAGAAGTTTTATGTTTAGGAGGCTTTACTATGCAGGACAGGCCTGTTGTGAATGATAACTTTTTTCATGAGTGTTCCTTATTAAATTTCTTAGTACTCATTTATGTTTTCATTTATAATATATACAATATTTAAAAATATTAAAACCCAATTTCTTTGAAAAGTATTTTGTATTTGAGGCTTTTTTCCAAGTCACAAAAGCCTTTGGAGCATCAGCAAATGTGACAGACTTCACTCAATGTCACTCTACCAATGTAAAGTCCATCCTGAAACCAGCTGGATGGTTTGTAAATAAATCATGCCTAAATTAGCTAGACATGTGCTTCTCTAACGTGCCTCATTATGAGATTCGCCTCTAACATTCTGATTCAACAGGTCTTGATTAGAAGATGGAAAGCTGTGTTTTCAACAAGCATCCCAGTGGATTCTAATATAGGCTGCCCATGAGCCATCCTTTCGGGGACACAAAATTAGATGATGCCAAAGTTCTGTATTTCCCTTTGCCACAAATCTGATGTAGGCCCAAAGAACACAGGGCTGCTAAAAGTGAATATTTACATCACCCATAGGTGAACATAAGAGTCATTGACATGTATCATATACTATGATTAGAGGTTTAGAGAAAAAATTCCCTTATACAAAGGTACAGTTCCTTCATACCGAGAGAATTTATGGTGATTTTTCTCTTTGTTACTCATTTCTTTCAAGGTGAGATTTAATTTCCCATGACAATCATTTCATCAAGTGACACACACTCACAAACACATAATTTTCCTTTGAAAAATTCAATATTCTGTTCACCTCCAGGGCCTTTTCTTTGCAGTGGGATGATTTGTATAATTTCACACCTTGGCGGCATTCTTTGAATTCTTATTGATAATTGTGCATGATTTGTTAGGAAGACAAACACACATCAATAGGAGCATTGAGTGCTACAAATTATAAACATAAACAAAATAAAACAATTGTCTGTCTCTGCTAGCTTGTTTGGCAAACACATTTTATATACTACTTATTTGACCTTGAAAATAAAACATGGTTTTAATGAATTATTCAATCATTTTGAGACAGATTTGAAGATGGCCTTTGTTCAATTTATTAATTTTGAAATTATAATATTCCAATTAAATAAAAATATTTTAGAAGACCACTGCATCTTGTGCTCTACTTTTCAAAGTATACAATTGTTACAATAAGAAGTTATTAATTCTTTTTTGCTAATTCACTGACTCTGTCATTTTTTCCTGATAGCCAATAACCTCTTGGTTTGTAGAAAAGGTTTAATGAACAAATTTGGGAGTAGTGTGGTGTTCTAAGATGAAAGGTTTACAAAATACACCACAAGACATTTACTAGTGGGCAATATATATTATCATTAGTAATTAAAATTACATTACCCTTGTCAAGGTGAATGAAAAAGTGAGTCTTACGGTATGGTACTCTTGTATTTTATCATGTTTGTTTCTCATCTGCCTATCGAGGTACTTCGTGAGGTCTCCCTTTGCAGTTTTTTGTTGTGGTCTCGTAGCAATATTAGAGAGCAATGTGAAAGAGTAAGATAAATTCATCCCTTGCCTATGCACAAGGAATCCACTATGCAAAATCTTGTAATCTGGAGTGCGTCTCCCCATTGTCATTAGTGAATGAGCAAGGTTCTGCTTTCCTTATCACTTTAGAAAAATGTTCTCATGTCCATTCTTTGCTTTCCCCTCCAATTCCTGACACACATATACCTTCATGGCTCATGAATTTTTTTCCCCTGAAACAGATGCTGATGAAATGGAGGCAAAGAGTACTCTAACCAGTCTTTTCCTTTTTTATAATCATGCTGCCTTTTTATTCAACCAATACTTATTCAGTACCTACATGTGCCAAATGCTGGACAGGCAATAGGGAGAAAACATTAAAAGCAATGAGAGGTCCTGCCCTCTAAGAATTCACCTTCTATTTGGAGAGACCAATTCATGAGCTAATCAATTAGAATGTGGCAAATGCAATGATATATACACATGCTCTACACACGGGACCCACATGTAACACACATGCGTGGCAAGGCTGCATCTTACCCAGAGGATGTCCATCCATAAGCTTTCATGGCACAACAGCCATTGAGTTGGGACTTGAAGCACAAGCAGAAAACAAAGGGGAGAGTACATTGCGAGAGGAGGGGATGTAAAAGGGCAAGGCTTGTGGGACTGGGGTGCAGTAGTTCCAGTGTCTGAATGCAAAGAGAATGGGGAAAAGATTGTGTTGAAGAATGGGACAAGGTCCATGTTGTAGACTAATCTGTGTTCCCCCCAAATTCATATGTTAAAGCCCCAATCCCCAAAGTGACTATATTTGGAGACAGGGCTTTTTTATAGTAATTAAGGTTAAGTGAGATGGGGCCCTAATACAATAGGGTTTGTGTCCTTATAAAAAGAAGAAGAGACACCAAAGTTCTCTCTCTCTCCTTGAACATTCAGAGAGGTCATGTGAAAACATAGTGAGACTCCCAACACCTACTACCCAAGCGATGAGGCTTCAGAATAAAGCCTACCTTGCCCTCACCTTGAGCTTGAATTTCCCAACCACCAGCACTATGAGAACATTTCTGTTGTTTAAGCCACCCAGGCTATGGTATTTTGTAATGGCAACCCAAACAGACTACTACACTCCATGAGGCATGATTTAAAGGACTTTGCATGCAGTGCTAAAAACTTTGGACTAGAAATGATAGATGACTACTTAGCAGAGGAGTGTCACGATCAGATTTGGGCTTTTGGAAGACTTCTGTGTCAGCAGGGGGAAGGGAAAGTGAGAGGAAAGACAGACTGAAGCCATGAAATATGCAAAGGACAAAGGCAGAAGGATAGCTCAAAGCACACTGTCCTAGGAGCTCTTCCACTAGTAGGCATTTGGCCTTGGGGCAGTCACTTAACCTTTCCGGGCCCCTGCTTCCACCCCTGTGAAACCAGAAGAGTTGACTCAAGGGGTGGTCACTCCAGCTTCCCATAGAAATCCTTCCTTGTAAACCCTTCCCCTCCCCACATTATGTATGGACCTCATGACCCTCACAGGTTAGAGCTGATTAGCTCAAAGTGATTATCTGACTCAGATTGGCTCAGTGTGGCTCCTTTTTTTAAAACTCTGGGCTGAGCAGTGTCATCAGATTTTGGTTTTTGGAAGACTTCTGTGTCAGGAGGGGGAAGGGCAAGTGGAAGGAATTAGTCTGGGTATAGGGAACCAAGTCACAGTACTACCAAAACAAAATGTTTTGAACTCCTACTCCCGCATCCCACAAACAGCCCCTTCTCAGAACAAGTGATTGTTCAACCTTTGCTTGTTTCTCCTCAAGTTCTCCTATCTTTATGCTTAGAGTGATTTTTCCCCCCTTTTGGCTAGCTTAAGTTCTTTTCTGTTCTTTATAATCAAAAATGTATCATGCAGCCTATTCTCAGATCTAACATTTGATATGTTTGAGACAAGGCCATGGCACACATTTTTAGGGAGTCTAAGGCGAGACATGTCCACTCCCAGAGCAACAGTGGGCTATTGTATGATTGTCAATCTTCCTCTAAGATTTCTCCACTCATCTGCAGCCATGTCTGAAGTTTCCAACCGAGCAGTCATGTCTATGGATAAGAATGTCTCCATAGGGTCACAGTCAAAAACAGTCTTGGATTATCAGATTCACTAGTTGTTCATCTGTTGGTAGCCATCGATACTTTAGAAGCGGTAGCTATCGATATTTTGAAGATTCTGAGGATGGAGAGAGTAAGAAAATTTTATCTGGGTCAAAAAAGCAAACAGGCCAGAAATGAGATTCTAGGGCTGCGGGTGATCGTCATGGACTCCAGAAGACCCTGGAGGAGGGGAAGCCTGCACCTGTAGCAAAACCACCCAATGCACACTTGGCCATTTTACTGGAGGTCAACCCTAGGCCTGTAAGAAATTCTGTACATCTAGCATGGGTTCTCTTCATTCACATTCTTCATGTCCTTTCCCAGTCACAGGAGTAGGGGACCCTCAGAGAGCCTTCCTGAGCAGGTTCTGGGCAAAGACTTGGGAAGAGCATGTGCCTTAGCAGAAACTTGAGTCCCAGGGCTGGCTCTATCACTTACTGACCCTTGGGCTTTATCCAAACCTCTTAAACCTCCTGAATGTCAGCTTCGGTTGTCACAGTGTGGCTGTGAGCAGAACGTAAGTCAGGTACCATAGAGAAAGATATTTAGCAAATGCTCCCGTTGAAAGAAAAGAAAAATATCTATAGCTACCAGACCTAAATATTTTTCAAAGGCAAAAGCCTTCATCAAGATGCTGTGAAATGAGTGCAAAAATAAGGAGTTTGCATTGCACATATTTGTTAGATTTTATGTTTGTTACCAACTGTACTTTCAAGAATTCATCTGGATATAGGCATGATTTCTCAGAAAACCTTCTGTAGTGCCACACTAGAATTTGTGCCTCCTGACATTTTATCAGGAGGCACAGAACATGTGTCGGAGCGCATCACCTGTTGTGTACTCTGAAACAGACAATTGGCCTCTCTGTGCTATTGCTTCTTCTTCTTCTTCTTTTTTTTTTTTTTTAAGATTTTATTTATTTATTTGACAGACAGAGATCACAAGTAGGCAGAGAGGCAGGCAGAGAGAGTGGGGAGGAAGCAGGCTCCCTGCTGAGCAGAGAGCCCGAAGCGGGGCTCCATCCCAGGATCCTGGGATCATGACCTGAGCAGAAGGCAGAGGCTTTAACCCACTGAGCCACCCAGGCGCTCCTGTGCTATTGCTTCTTCTTCATGTCTGAAAACAAACTCAAGGCTCCTGCCCCATCTAATATGTTGTCCATTTCTGCCAATCAGTTGCGAAGTTGATATGTATGTATACATGTCAAGTGTATAATGATACATGCCTATTCACTGTATAGTAGTTTTAATCAACCTGAGAAATAGACACTCAAGCTAATTAAAAACGTACGTATGCCAACAGAATAGAAAATCACACTGATTCTGTTCCTTCCACCCATTTACTAGGTTCTCCAAGCTAGAGAGTGGATTGTTTATAAACATACTTAAGTAAATTCATTCGAACAGTATAGGCACTCATCTTCATTTAAAGATAGTATTTGGGCAGTGGATAACCTTAAAATCACATTCAACTTGGCGTATTTGACTTGCAATTTAGTATACATTTAAGTGTTTAAGGAATAATGGCAATCGTGTATTTGAAAGTGTGTTTGCCAGCTGGTGCTGATGCAGCTGCACAGGATTCATGATCACCGCTGCCCCCCACCCCCAACCCAGGGATCTCGCAGGAAGAATGACACAGGCGTGTCCATCTAGAGTCTCCAAGGCTTGGCCTGGCATTGTATGGTCAGAAACAATAATGGCAACTACCATCCAGGCTCGCCAGGGCTGCTGAGTGCTCCAGTGAGCCCATGCCAGCACCCACCCAGCTCTCCAGCACCCCCAGAGGCCATCCCTCTGTGTTCACACTGCAGGGGCCCCCTGAGAACAGACAGGCACAGCCCTGAGTAACTCATGCCATGCCGGGCTAGTGAGGGAGACTCATGAGTCAGTGCTTCTGTGTCTCTGCAGATCAAATAAAGGTCTTAGAGTTTGGCAGAAAAGCTGGAACTCCCTTCTCGAATGGACCTGTGTACAAATCCCAACTCAGTCACTAACTCAGCCAATACTCTCTGTGATCAGGAGCAAATTGTTTAATCTCTCAGAGCCTGTGTTTCCTCACTGGTAAGGTGGATATTTAGAAACAGAGTTGCAGGAAATAAAATGCCTGGATCCAATTAAGTCACTCCGTAAATGTTTGCTTTCTCCTTGGTTATAAAACCACTGGGTTTATTTGGGATTAGGTACAGTTGCTTAAGTTAGTTCTTGCCACGAAGCAAGTGACATTATCCATGGTAAAACATTCCCCTTTATTGACTGGGCAGAGATTCACTGACATAGACAATGAAAGCATATTTGGGGGATGATCCTTGCCAAGTCTACTTTGATGTTTTTGTTCTACAAGAGCAAAACCAGATGGAAGTGATGAGATGCCTTAAGCTGGGTGCAAAACTATGAGACAGAGGTACGGTTTCCACTTGGTTTTACTCACTGAAATATTCTGCACCCTCCCCAAGTTACAGAAGAATTGAATGCTTCTCCTCAAATCCTACAGATCACAGAGCTCCCATCCAGACCCCAAGTCCTTTAGCAAAATCTGCCTTTGAGTTAAAAGCAGAAATGGATGCTGAGCATCTGCTTTGGAGGCCTCAGATAACACTCGTGCTTATCAAGTCTTGATCAGAGAGAATGCCAGAAACACATGGAAAGGTCTTGCCCTTCTGACCTTCCCATCATAGTATTTGGAAGCAAGAGGACTGGGGGCCCTTGAGGAGGTCCTGGAAGAGAGGTTAGTTGGCCTCAGTTCGGTTCCACCCCCATTTATCAAACCCATTCCTAATGCCAGACATGCCAGGAGCCAGGATGGAATTAGGAACATCACAGAGACCCAGAGCACTCAGCCTCTGGAGCCAGAATCATTCCCAAGCACCAGCATCTTCATAAATTCACAGTCTCACATTTGGTTTGCACATTATATTCTCTTTATAGGTTACAAAACCAATCCAGCAAAATACAGGCGTTCTTATTTTCTGTTGGTTAACATGCAGGACCTCACAGTGTCCTAGACATTGGACAGAACTCGAACACCGAGTTCCAGATTTGGTTTTGCATCAGATCTAAGACCACAGGTACCCAGTTTAAAGATAGTCCAAGGAATACGCAAATCCTGCCCGGGAGGACAGGGCACGGTAGAAACTCAGAACATCTGAATCGAGGGACTGCTCTGAGGATTAAATGGAACAATTCATGAAAAGCATCTAATGCAGTGCCTGGCTTATTGTCATTCTCCTGATTCCAACTGAGCATCATCAAGATTTGTATCAAGTCAGTGAATGGTTGCTCCAAAGAGGCCAACAAGATCATGAATATAATTATGCAATAACTGATAAAATTATGGCATCATTGGGTTAAAAGAGGTTTTGAAAGTTCATCTAATTTCTCCTTAGAGGTAGTCTAAATCTATCTTACTTGTAAGCCCAGTTTTCCTACCCTAAGCATATCCGTGATGAATCAACTTTTGATTTTACTCGTAATGAGTTCCTAAAATCAGAATTCTACCTAGCAATTTTTTTTTTTTTTAAACAAGCTGCATGTGCTAGCCAGGGAAGGATGTTTTTCCTCTAACTTCACAGCCAAACTTCAAACAGAAAGAGTCTTTATTGAAAGACTGGCCAGATGCAGGTATATATCTCTGGGAGTTGTCCTGGTTTCTTTTTAAATTAGGCAATGAATATACTTCGTGACATGCACACATAAGATTTGTGGCAAAAACACCTTCCTTTCATGTAACTGATTTTCCTTTAATCCCAACCTTAATGTATATCATTCTTGATGCATCATCTCCAATGGGCTTTGAACTAGCAAATGCGAACTTTGAATAATGAAGAAAGCAATGACAGTTTACTTTATGGCTGGGCTCAGGATACATGAGGTTCAGGGGCGATGGAGGTGTAACTGGTCACCTTTCACCTTGGCATCAGCAGGTAGAGTCCTAAAAGGAAGTGATTAGTAAGAGGTGGCAGTAAGTTAAAACCCCGAGGCCAAGTGTTCCCGATACATTTACATTCCTTGGCTTGGAAGGCAGCGTTTAAAATAAAAAACCATCACCAAGACAGAAAAACTGCTATAGTTATATCACAGCACACTGAGTTGCAAACCTTTTAATGAAAGCCATAATTCTTCGGTTGTCTCCATCATACTATATTCTCATGCAAAACACTTTAATGCCTGGTGTAAATTACTTTAGACTTTCTTAGCATGTATTGCATTTTTTAATCATGGGTGTTCAGTTCTAGTTTTCATTTGGAGTCCAGGAGAGCAATATCGAAACGAAGCCAGATGCAATCCACACCTGCAGCCTCCCCTTCTCTGGTCCCACTCTCCCCCCGCCCCCGTTTTTCCTCCTTACCTCTCTACTGCCCTCCTCACCTCGCCACAACTACAGTTCCTGGTGCATCCTCAGTTAGAGGTTGTCCAGACAAGTGGACAATCGCAGTTTGTGCCTGAACAGATATTAGGAAGGGAGCATCAGAAATGTTCCAGCCCAACCTGCTCCAGCCCAAAGTGAGATACAGGGCACCTGGGTGGCTCAGTCAGTTAAGTGTCTGCCTTCAGCTCAGGTCATGATCCCAGGGTCCTGAGATCGAGTCCCACATTGCTCCCCACTCAGTGGGAAGACTGCTTCTCCTTCTCCCATTCCCTCTGCTTGTGCTCTTTCTCTCTCTCTGTCAAATAAATAAAATCAAAGGAAGGAAGGAAGAAAAAGAAAGGTGAGGCACACCGCCCAGAGTCCTGGCCTTCTCACTGCAGTGTATGTTAGCATGGTCACAAAGAACCTCTCCATATTCATCTACCTTCTGAGAAAGACACCACTGAAGACATTTTTAAGTATTCATGTAATATGCTGGGGCCCAGAGTAGATGCACAGAGGGAAACCATTGCCTGCCTGCAGCCACCCCACCATGAATGTAGCCATCTCTCTGAAATACCGATTGGACTGACCCTTCCTTGGCATACGTCCCCATCTTCTACTTCTCCCTCAAAGGCAGAATTCATCATTCATCCACATCCCCTAACCTTGCCCATCCGCCTTTATTCCAGCAAGTGACACAGTGGGGTCGAGTTGGTGCACAGTGTCTGGCTTGACAATCTGTAAGCACATCCGGGGTGCACGTTCATTCAGATGAGAATCACAGGGCAGAGCACGGGGCTGGTATGTCATAGTAGGTGCTTAGTCAAAGTTTGCTGAATAAATAAATGATATGTCTTGTAGAGAAGGATGTCAGATTTATACACTGCTATTTAAATCAAGTATATTTTCATTTCACAGCCTCCAAATTGTCTAATGAAAGTAGGAAATACTCTGTGGTGGTGACAGAATCCTGTATTCTGTAGCCTGGAAAATATGTAATAATAGTAAAACACTGACTGTGTTTATCCATTTTTAATTCAGGGGGTTGGCAACATGGCTGTATTTGAGATTTTTTTGCAGGGGGGAGAGTGAAAATTTAATATATCCTCTGCAGGATTCTCCCTTTTTTCCCTGATGGAAAAAAAAAATGCAGCTTTCTCTTATTTATCTATAAGCTTTTCGAGGTTCTATTTTTTCAGCTGGTTCTTCCAACCCAGGTTCAGGGTCTAACTAGAGGGTTGGTCCAAGGTTAGCTAAAACACTGGATAAAATGAGCATTGGCATCTGTCCCTGTGACTATTGATTCTGGAACTATGCCATGTCCCCGGGGATTGGAAAGATTCCCTATCTGAGGCTACTTGGCTACAAAAACCCTTCCTCCAGCCCTTGCCAACTAAAACACAGTAGGAGCAAATGTTGTGTGGCAACTGGGTATAAACACAACAGTTGGAATGCTTCAGAAAGAAGTTGAATTTCCTGGTTAAGTGTATTCAATGTTAAAACAACAATAACAGTGTTAAAAACACATTTGGGGATTGTTAGAATGCCTTACCCACTGGTTCCTATTATTACTCATTGGATACACTGGTGTCTCTGAGAAGTATTTCCTTAGGGATCATCTTAAAGGCTGTGTCCTCACAGATAAGGTAAGGGGAGAAATGGATTAAAGTAGGACCCCAAAGAAGGCAAATGCAATGTTGGTTAAACCAACACCTTACCTGGGGTGCCTGGGCGGCTCAGTCGGTTAAGCGTCTGCCTTTGGTTCAGGTCATGATCCCAGGGTCCTGGGATCGAGCCCCACTCTGGGCTCCCTGCTCAGTGGGGAGTCTGCTTCTCTCTCTCCCTCCCCCTCTGTGTGTGCTTGTGCTCTCTTGCTCTCACTCTCTTTCAAATACAATCTTAAACAAATATATTAACTGCCCCCCCAACACCCTACCTGTGAGAGTAGAACAGTGAAAGGGAGCAAAGAAGCATGGGTCCTACTCATGGTTATGGTCCTTACAACAGGGAAAGCCTGTCTCTGGCCCTCCAGCTTCCTCATCTGTAACGTGGTAGGTCGCTTACAGAAACCTCTGAAATGCTTTTTAGCATTGAAGCTTAGTGAGCACTGCTGCTCTCTCAATCTGTCCCTAGCCTAGCATGCTTTGTGTCTGAGTAGAATGCAAATGCTCTCAGTTTTCAAATCGGGGCTTTGCTGTTGGCACACAAACAGAGAATTTCACGAGTTTTGTACCCAAGGGCTACCTAGTGGGAAAGGACCATTCTTACGGGCTGTATTGTGTCTCCTCAAGAAAGATATATTGAAGTTCTAACCCACATTCTGAGGAATGTCACCTTATTTGGAAACAGGGTCTTTGCAGATTTAAGCAAATTAAGATGAGATCATCCTGGGGCACACTAGCCCAATATGACTAGCGTCCTTATAAAATGGGGAAAATGGACACAGATTTAGAAAGAAGATAGGTGATGAGACCCCAGGAGAACACTGTGAAGACAGAGCGGAGACTATGCTGTCACAAACCATGGAATGGCCAGGGCTGCTGGAAGCTGCAAGAAGCAAAGAAAGTTGCTTCCCTTGTAGGCTTCTGAGGGGGCATGGCCCTGCCAACACTTGAACCCCAGACTTTCAACCCCCAGAACTATGAGACACTTTGTTACAGCCACCCTGGGAAACCAGTGGAGACCTCTTCATATCTCCCAAGTCCGTATCCATCTGGCTTCTTCACGGGAGGGAATGGGTATGTTGGCTGGTATGTGTGCGATTTGACATATGCCAGATGAAATAGTGGACAGAGGCAAACCGAGAAGGGGAGAAAGGGAAAAGAAGGAAAATGAAAAGATACCTTGTTAAGAAAGCAGAGAAGTCTGGAATCAGGGCTGGTATTTCACTCATATGCTTGGGAACAGCCTAACAGCTGAAGGAATCTGTATAAATAGCCATTGCCCCGAGACCTCGGAGTGTTCCAGTGCCAAGACCGCTGCCTCTGCTACCAGGTTGCTCTGTCCCTTCCTAGAGGCCCTCCAGGATATCCCCACCCCCAAGAATCCAGCCAATGAAGGGCTGACTCCTGGCCCTGCAGGGAGTCTCTAGATTCTGCCCCAGGGCTCCCTCCGCCATAGTCCCATCCGATGTGTCAGTAGTCCTTGCTAATAGTATCGTTTTTCCAATTGAGAACCTTGTGCATTTGGATTTGGTACTGGACTTCCACAATGACGGGAAAACATGCAGCAGAAGGAGGTGAAACCACAGGTTGCTACAGGGAGTTGAGGAGAAACAGGCGTGCAAGAGAGCAGAGCAGCAGGAGGGAAGACAGAGCCAGGAAGCAGGGTCTCTCTGCAGCTGTTACTGTACAGTTGAGATACTGCTTCCCCTAAAGCTGACTCTGGCCTGCTGGTCCTTTTCCTGGCAACCCACCACTGATCCAGGAGTAGGAGAGAGAGGTGGAAAGAGAGCACAGAGGATAAAGGCAGGGAAGGGCTGCTTGCTTAACAGCTTGGACCTGACTTCCAAGTTGCCCGTTGGGGCAAGAAGTGAGCACCCAGTGCTGCTGAGCGTGGAGGCACAGGTGGGCAGACAAATTAGGTTATAGGAAACTCTTGTATCAGCCAGTCTGGTTGGCAGTGGAGTAGACATCACATCACTCGTAGCAGCAGTCACCCTCTCGTGTCTGCATCCTCACCCCACTTAATCCTCCCAAGACCTCTAATAAGTAGGCATTATCACTAATTCTCGTTTTGCAGGTCAGTGTCTGAAACGTAGCAAAGTTAAATAATTTACCTAAAGGCCAGTTGCCAGTAAAGAATGGGGCCAAGATTCAAAATCAAGTATATTTGCTTCCAATTCTTGTGCTTTTAGCCACTAGTCCATCAGTCATCTGTAAAGAGGTTATCCGGCCATGTGTGATTCAGAAGCTACTCCGATTTAAGCGCGTATCACATGTGCCATCACCAATCCAAACCTCCAACCAAGTAAAATCCTTTGACCAAGTCCAAGTGACTCATGTAGAGATAAAATCTTATATACTTGGATGTGAATGATATCTAGTTGTAAACATGGGACAGGGTGAGTTTAGGGTCCTCCTACTCTGCCATTTTCCCAAGCTCCTCTTCTTGAGATAAAATCTTACAATAGTGAATATTAATTCTCACATTGTCAGAGATTTTTTCCAAGGGACATCATTTAATACTTATTGAATGGCCACTGGGAGTTGAGCATAGGATGCACTATTGTCACACACTGGCATTTCTCAAGATTTCCGTCTTGAAAACAAAGAAGGATCTATTCTCCATGGTCAAGAAGTGATCTTGAGAGATTAGATGTTATTCTTATTCTAACCCTATCTATACACCGATTAGATATAAAGGAGCATTTCCAGATACAATTCAGATTTATGGGTAACATAAATCAATTATTCTTAAATAAGATTTGCCTTTATCATCCATCTGACTCTAGAGCACTCTTAACTCTTTATCTGTGTTTACCCCATCAACCCTGTTTGGTAAACACCATCCAAGCATGCTCTCAAACACACCGCCCTTTACAGATCAATGTAAATATAATTTTACCAACTTCAACTAAACTAATAAGATCTGAAAGGTCATAATGGTACCAGACATGCTATGAATAATAGCTATGAAGGCAGCTCAATGATTGATTCAACCAACGGCAATGAAGGTCCCAGGGAAAATGAGATATTTAATTTTCTCCTATACCCTAGTATGTTCTAAAGTCCCTCAAATTTGGGAATGGTTCTTAGGCTCACTGTGTTATCACTACATGCATTATTGGGGCCTGCAGAAGGAAAAGACTATAAAAGTAGAGAAACTCGATTTCGTTGTTGGTTCCGGTATGATCTCACTCTTGTCATAGAAAAACCTAAATCAACAAAGTACATGTTTGATCTATAGCCCTCAGACACAACTGCATTACTTTCACAAGACTGCCATAACAATTTCTGCAAACTGGGAGTCTAAAGGCAAGAAAAATGTATTGTCTTACAGTCCTAGAGACCAGAAGTACAAAATCAAGGTGTTGGTTAGATTGCTTCCTTCTGAGGGCTTTAAGACAGAATCTGCTCCATGCCTCTCTCCTAGCTTCTGGTAGCTCCAGGCATTCCGTGGCTCATAAAGGCATCATTCAGCTCCTCCTGTCTGTCTTCACATGGCCATCATCTTATAAGGACATGAGTCATATTGGCTCAGGAGCCAAATTTCTCTAGTATGACTTCACCTTAACTTGTTACATATGCAGTGACCCTATTTCCAAATAAGATCACATTCTGAGATGCAGGACATTAGGATTTCGAAACAATTTCAGGGGGACCACAGTTCAACCCATCATAATATCCAAATAGAAAACAGAGTTCATAGCCCTATAGCTATTTAGGTAACAAATCAGACAAAATATTTTCTGAAACTATAATACAGAACATGGAAATTTTAGTTTTAAGTAAATAATTTAACTTTATTATATTTTTACTTTTTAAATTATAAAATAGTTAATATAATTCTGTAATTATAAAATATATGAAAAAATATATATATAATGTATGTATCCTGTAGAAAGGGTAATAAAATTAATGTCAGTGTACCTGTCAGTTTAAGAAACAGGACATTGTGAATAAAATTAAAGCCTCCATGTGTGTTTACCTAATCTCATTCCACTTCTTTCTTGGTGAGCAAGACAGACTAGGTTCCTGGCCTCATGGAAGTTACATTTCAGTTGAGGGAGACAGACACAAAATAGACACAAAAATGAGAAACTAAATACCAGGGAAGGAAAGTGCTACCCATAGCATTAAAATATGGTGATGTGGCAGCAGGTCACTGGATGACTACTTTCGACTGGAAGTTTAGGCAAGGTTTCTTGGAGATAGTGATATTTAAGCTGTGAGCTGGCTGGAAAGAGTCAGTCTTGTGAAGATCAGGAAGAAAAGCATCTAGCACAAGGCAGGAAAAAGTACAAAGACCATAAGGCAAGATAAGCTTGCCAAATAAAAGGCCAGGTAGCTGGAACTCAGTAAGAAAGGACAGGATTAACTCACAGTTCAGAATGTGCCATAAAAACCAGAGTAAAGAATTTAGATTTTGTTGTGAGATCAATGAGATACTATCAGAGGGTTTGAAGTGAGGACATAACGTGATCTGATTTATGTTTCAGAAGCTATCTGTGGTTGCTATGTGGCAGGGGCTGAGAAAAAGCCAGGAAACTCTCAGGACTAGACTGATCGCGGTGGAGATGGACCATGTACAGATTTGGGATACGTTCTAGAGATGGAGTCTGTACGGCTTACTGAACTGGATGTGGGAATAAGGGAAAGAGAAAATGATGCTGGATGCAACTGAATGGATTGAGGTACATTTTAATGAGATGGGAACAATTTGGGGAGGAGTAAATTTGAGGACATGTAAGTTACAAGTTTACTTTTGTAAAGTTTGAAAAATGCCTAGAAGACAATCTTGTGAAGATTTTACAAGGCAGTTTGCCATATTAGTCCTTGAATCTTGGTTCAAAACTAGTCTCATTCCTCATGAAACACAATCAACTCTACATTAGTCAAGACACATTCTCTCTGTTCGTTGTCAGCCATTTTCTTGTGGCCTTCTTTCCCTTTGCTTCCTGCTTATTAACTACTCAGTCATTCACCAAATGCTTTCTAGTACTTATTATATAGATGAGCACAGTGCTGGCATCTATCATACTGTAGACATAAGTGACTCTCTTTGAGTATCTGTAGAATGATTAAATGAATGAATGAATGAGTTAACTAATATACTGCTCAGGTTGTCTTGAGGCTTAAGTTTTCAAGGGTTGAAAAATCTAGTATAGGAAACAACACGTAGTTTAATAACTAAAACACAAAGTAAAGCAGTGCCTGGGTGGCTCAGTCAGTTAAATATCTGCCTTCAGCTTAGACCATGATCCCGGGGTCCTGGGATAGAGCCCTGAGTTGGGCTCCCTGCTTGCAGAGAGACTACTTCTCCCTCTCCTCCCAGCTCAGGCTCTTTCTCACTATCTCTCTCTCAAATAAATAAATAAAAATTTAAAAAAAAGTAAAAAGTAAGTAGTTGAACAGGAAAGTTAGCAATAAAGGATTGTGGGCATTCAAAAGAAGATATGCAATTCAGAAAATGTGATATATTCACATGATGGAATACCTTTCAGTAATGACAGTGAAGAAACTAAAACTATATGCAGCAACATGAAGGAATTCCACAAACAGTGTTGAGGAAAATAAACCATACAAAAGAAGACACACTGTATGATTTCATTTACAGAAAGTTCAAGATAGACAAAACTGAGCAATGGTGTGAGAAATCAGGATAGTGGTTGATTACCTTGCGCAGCGGAGTTGTGACTTGTAGGGATGTGAGGGGAATCCTGGGACTCTGGTTGCATTCTGTTTTTTGGGTTTTGCTTGTATGTGTTCACTTCATTAAAATTCATCTATCCTTATATTCAGGATTTGTGAAAGTATTGTTATGTCAAGAACTGTAAATTGTCTGATACAGACTCTGCTTGCAATACTGCCACAGTTTTATACATGCTGGCAGAAGACACGATATTCCTGGGTCAGAGACAAAGGAACTGATGACTCTGAGCTGAACAGGCAGCAGGAGCTGTATGTTTGCACTCACTGCCCTTGCTCCCCCTCCTCAGAGTTGCACAGGGAAAGCCCAGATGGATGCCATACATACAATGCTTTGTATCAACTGAGGAACCCCAAGCTTAGAAAACCCAAATCTTTCATTATGAGCCAATTTGATCCACCTCCATGGAGGGAGACGGTATGTTTTGATACTAGACAGTAAACAAACCTGTCCTCTGCTTGGGAGGGAGACACTATCTTCCAAGGCTTTTCTCTATACAATGATCCTTGAAAAGATAGTTGAGAACAAGGCAGGTAGAAACGCAAGAGACCCCTGGAGGATTATCTCTCAACATGGTGTACTTCAATAACAAGTTTAAGTTTAGAATTATGTGGTATTTTAGGTAGGTCTTATTTGGGCATGATCAGAGAAAGGGAAAATGATTTTAATGTAAGGAATAATGAGTGGGTGAGTTTTAGTCGAGCATAGTGTTTTCCCTACCTGAAAGGTCTTCCAACATGGGAAGATGAGGAAAATGAAACTCGAAGGGCCAATTTGACTGTCTTTTTTTATCGCTCAGGTAAAGGTTTGTAGAAAGGAAGAAAATCACATTAAAGAATGAAACCAGACTTTAAAGAATCATCTGTTTATTTCATTTATCCTTTTCCCTACTCCCCCAACTATGCAAGAATTTCGATTATTTAGAGTTGAGAGGTTTTGAAAATATTTCTATCGTAATATGTGCACAGTTCAGTAGATTTTATTTTGAAAATAAAATAAGAAATACAGAAAATAATAAACTCAAATGCCTTTAAAAGTTTTTTATTTCCGTAATTGAAAATTTTAAACCAAAATTATATTGGTCCTAATTAACTTTACTTTGAAAGACAAATCTCTAAATTCCTCTTGTCTTATTTACAATAAATCTAGATGACCCAATAGCATTTAAGCAGAAATGTGATATACTTAATGCTTAACATTTTCTTAACACTTTATCTCAGAAACATCCATTTTTATGCTACCTAGGTAAGAGCGTGGAAGTGAATATTAAAATCCCATAACCATATTTTGGTGCTGATGCTGCATTTTCACGTTTTATGATCTATCTTGAGCTTTTTGACTGAATGACAGTCTGCTGTTTAATCAAGAGCCATGTGTTATTCTATATAAGTGTACTGTATTATAAAAGTGAATGTAAAATTAATTTCAGGATATATATGTTTAATTACATAGTCTCATGTTACATATCTGAATCAAATTGTGCATTGCCTCTTAATAGCTTGAAAAAGTTTGGAATTAATTTAAGCAATGAAGCTTGAGATGTTTTTAAGGAGGCTTTTCTCAGATCATAACTCAGTTCTCAAAGTTGAATCCTTTGTGGTTTTTCCAGTTTAGCCCCTCGGGTGGGGAAGTAAAGGATATGACATTTACTGAATGCTTGTTTTGTACCAGGTGATGGGATATATGGTTTACACATATCACCTTGTTTTAAAGCTTAATAAAATTCCATGAGGTTACCGTAATTATTCCCATTTTATACATGAACCGAAAAATCAAGAGGCAACTACTTGAGGTCACACCATGAGTAAGTGGTGGAACCGGGATTTGCATACAAAGGTGTATGCCTCCAGGGTGAAATCATTTTTTAGAATAGGACTTGCCTATGACTAGGGAAAAAAGACTAGAAGGATGAATGTACACCATTATGTCAGCCATGGTGGGATTAAAGTTAATTTTTTTTTAAAGATTTTATTTATTTGACAGACAGAGATCACAAGCAGGAAGAGAGGCAGGCAGAGAGAGAGGAGGAAGCAGGCTCCCTGCTGAGCAGAGAGCCCGATGCGGGGCTCAATTCCAGGACCCTGAGATCATGACCTGGGTAGAAGGCAGAGGCTCAACCCACTGACCCACCCAGGCGCCCCAAAAGTTAATTTTTAATTCTTCATTAAATCATTCTGTATTGCCTGAATTTCTGATAATGCATATGTATATTTATTTATTCAAATATAGTATAGGACTTGAAATGACCTTCAGAAGTCAGGCAGGTTGAAACTGTTAGCTGTGAAGGGCTCCATGGGCTATAGTCATATAGTGCTTCTTAACAATAGAGGTTTGAATCAGGTCAGCTTCTGAATGCCCAAGTGCTGAATCTGTGTCTGGGGACAAGATGATCATGGGGTGATAATGTGTTTCCCAGAGACCTTAAACGTCAACTGTAGTCTGAAAGATAACCAATATACGGTCCACTCCAAGCCAGAAAGATTCTCATATGTGAACCTGGGATGGCTTGATTATTACTAGGTCATGTAAGCAAGAATTACCCCTGCCTACTTAACCACTACCACTTTAAGAACAATTTCTCTAATAGCTATTGAGAATCCTGGAATCATTTCACTCACTCCTCTAATAGAAGTACGGGCTTACTGTTATTTACCAAGTAGCCCTTTACTTTATATGTGTCCTTGTAACAGTATAGATCAAGATTCAAGTAGTTATCCACCACCTCCTTTCCTTAAATGTATGATTCCCTTTCATATTTCTTTTTTTTAATTAAATTGAATTTAATTTTTTTCAGTGTTCCAAAATTCATTGTTTATGCACCTCACCCAGTGTCCCCCTTTCATATTTCTTAATTGTCTATATGAAGGTATTGGGTTAGAAAGTCAGCTAGTTGGGTATAATAATGCTGTGGTGTGCCACCCAGATTCCTCCTTTTAGACCAAGGTCCTAAAAGATCAGGGTCATTCCTCCTCCAGCTTCCAGAAGTGTTGTTTGCTGGCAGCCCATGGTTGAGAACCTCCTCAGAAATTGCCCTTGACCAAAGGAAGCCACCTTGCTCAAGCTTAGCTGCTTCCTCAGGGTTAGCCCATATCTAACACCTAGACTATAAGTGGGCACAAAGCCCAGCACCCTTGCTCCAATTTGGGGGCATCTCTGAAAGGCCATTGCAGCTCCAGACCTCCCTGTCAAATCATCTGAGACTCCTGTTACAACTTCATCACTGTATAACTTGCCCTTTCGCCCAGTCCTTCTTCCCTCATTCCTTTATAAGCATCTCTCTTAAGAGCCCTCTCCATGTGATGTGTTGTCTGAGTTTCTTTCCCCAGAAGCAGGATCTAAGATTCGCCTACATTTCCTATGCCCTCTCTACCACTATTCTCCCCCAGTTGAACTCTAGTTAGAGTAGCATCCATTGGGAATATCACAATACCTGTACCAGGCAGATCCCTTCTTCTTAGAGGAACTGAGTTCAGAAAGGGTCTCTACAACTTGCTGTCTAAGCCCCGGGGGTCAAGAGTTGTACTGCTGGTTAGCTTCTCACTGCAAACAGTCTTTATGGGGCGCCAATAAAGTGAGCACTGTTGTCAAACCAAACTCCAAGATTGTCTGCCTTCCTGGATTACAGAGGCCATGAGTGCAGTGACAGGTCAGAGCCAAGAATTTTCTGTAGTAGCAGCCAACCGCAGTAGCAGCGCTAAAACAAAGGTCTCTAGTCTAGGATGAAGCAAGGACACCACTTCATAGGTGACCTTCTGGGACCCAACGCCAGTCTCTTGGGCTGGGCTTCACCATTAACCATGTACAAGGAACCATGGTATTAGAATAGACCCTGTCTTCTCTGGGTTTGGTGACTGGGTAACTTGGCATCTTCTTTTAGATTTACAAATATACCATGAATTTCACAAAAGCCAGCTAAGTTAGAGAGATAAAATGGCTCTGGAGGACATCACCAAGAAATGTGTTATCTCTACGAAACAACTCTTTTTATGAAAAATATACTAGAACAGATTGCAGCAGGACAACATGGTCAATAAAGACTTCAGGATTTAATTGCTCACATAGGGGAACATTTTCTTTAACATCAAAGTGAGCTATTTTCCCCAGTACTGCAATGATTGTTACACATTTTGTAGACTCCCCCAGAACTCTCTCTACATGGGATCTGCTAACTACAATCCACACTAAGGCAAACGATTAATTGACTCCAGGAGAAAAATCTTTAAAAATGGTGGGTCTCTATCCTGCTAAACTTGTTTCTCTACTTCTCAGATATAATTTCCTCACTTCAGCATTCAAAGAGAATTTATAGTATGAAACAATTTCATTCAACCGGTAAATTAATTTAGTTTTACAGAGATAACCTTTGTAGAGAATTCCTCTGGTTAGGCAGGATCAAGTGCTGCTTGAAATCAGACCACAAAAATAATTTTTTAATGATCTAAATAGTCAACTAGTAACCCTTGCTGCTAGCATTGTTTCTGTCAAAATTGAAAGAAAGCTAGAAAACTTTTCAGGTTGCCCTCTTGTTTTGACTACTAGGAAACTCAGAACCAAATTTAATGTTTAATGTCAATAACAATTCTTAGCTCAAATTTTCTGATAAAATCCTTCTTTTCCCACCCCAGCTTCATTCTATCTCCCCAATACATAACTACAAAATTTTTAAAAAAATATTTTTGAAAGTTTACTCTGGTAACAAACAGAAGACCAAGAAACATTCTTGAAACTGTAACTATTTCTGGCTTGCTGGCTCAAAATTTTAAAGGTGATAAAAGGGAGGCAGTTAAATCACAAGCAATTAACAAGTGGGCAACAAGGAGAAGATATACAAGTTCAACATCTTTCCAAAGACCAAGACTTTGATATGAGTGGCTGAATATGGATTATATATCCACCATGGGAGGGAAAACAGTTTCTTCAATATGGAATTCATTTTCCCAAACTGAATAGGTCTGCATCTCAAATAGTTCCATCGAATAAACTGTGCCTTAAATCTTTTTTGGATAGCTGAGCCTAAATCAGATTTAGTTATAAAAGGTTTCATTTTACATAACCAATATTTAAAGTTTCTACTGAGTCTTCAAAATGATTTGCTGCAATGCATGTGTTTTTGGTGTGAGTCCAACTTCCCAACTTGTCTAAGTTTCACTGATAAAAGTTCACATTAACTTAGATAACAGGCCAGCACTGAAAGCTCTCAGGCTAGTTATCACTGTTCCCCCATGTCTTCAGCATATTCAGATAAGATGAACTGAATCTTTATAAAAACTGACATTAATTGGCATGATTCCCTATATCAATACCTCAATCAATTTAAAAATATCTTTCCATATTCTCTGTGTGTTGGAATCTGAGATAATGGAGTGTATATGTCAAGATAGCATGGTCTCTGATGTAATAAAAATATAACCCTAGGGTCCTAGTGACTTAGCAAAATAAAGGCTTATTTCTTATTCATGCTAAGTCCCAATGCGATGTTAGCTAACTCTTCGGAGTAGCTGTTCTCCATTCTGTGACATAGAGATGCAAGCCATTTGTACCTTATACCTCCACCACCTTAGTACCTACTCTTCCTTGTATCATGGCTGGAGAGATACAGAGAGTCAGAAAGAAAAGAGAGTTAGAAAGTTGAACATTGACTCTTGAGGGCTTCAACTTGGAGTGACTCTTGTTCATGGCCCAGTGGGCACATGGGAGCATGCATATTCAGTGAACAGCACATGTCTCTGATTCAGGCACTGTAGACCATTCTGAGGGAGTGTGCAGACTTTTCTTACATCTGTTTCTGTGAAAATGTAGGTTCTATCAATGTCACTGTTTTTAAATAAGGTCTTGTGTATAGGGCATATTTGAATGAATACATAACATCCATGCTTATAATTATACACATAAAAACAATATAACTTTGTCTCATCAGATAATTCCTCCTTTGTTTTTTATGAGTGAGTCTTGTGTGGATATTAAGATATTTTTTGATTAAGGCATTGTTTTATTGTTTAAATGATATGGTCAAAGACATACCCCACTTAGGCAGGAAGTAGGTTTTCACTGAAATAAGAGGCTATTCATGGTGCCAGACACCAGAATCCCAACAATCTTCTGGGGGTTAAAAAAAAAAAAGAAGAAGGAAGAAAGAAAAAGCAAATCTGTTTTCTCCAAAGGGAAACCAGGATCAAGATGCATTGCTCAGAAAGGTCGTAGAGTGATAATGCTCTTCTCAAAGTTGGTAAGACTATCAGGAGATCATCTGCTGTGTGTTGGGAGGAAGCATGACAATAAGCAGACTGAAGGCTGGGGGAGGTAAGGTTCCTAGGCAAGGGACTATTAGTGCATACTGACCTTTTAGAATAAGAACAGAAGAGTGAGTGAGAAGATTGGCCTAGGTCCTGGGACCTTGCTCACTATTTCAGCACTTGGAGAAGTCAGTCTCAAAATTCTTGGGGGTGGACCAAGGGTTTGGTTTATCCTTCAGACCACATTTAGAAAGGAAGTGGAAACTCTTGTTAATCTAGATGGAAATTGAAATGAAGAAAATGAGAAGACCCCAGTGGGCCCAGTGGAAGGCTATAGTCAGAGACAAAGTCAGGATTCAAGTTGATGAGCATGGCTGTGCTGTTTGACACTCCGGGGGGTGAGGGGAGGAAAGATGAGGCTAAGGAAACGGACAGTGGCTGAATCATAGATTCACTTTCAGAGTCAATGTAGTGTCACTATGGGATTGATAGTCATGACAACACATGATAAATTTTCATCTGTGAAGCATCAGCTGGGAGGCTTTTGCAGTCTAGAGACAATGATTTGGGGGATTGTGGTAGTGATGAGGATAGAGCTCCAATATTTGGCAATGGGCTGTGCAGGACTTGCTACTGATGGTGGGGTGGGAGAGTTACAAGTGAGTCATGATGACTTCCAGATTGTAGGCCTAGGAGACTGGGTAATGATGGGGTCATATCCACTGAGAGAGAGCAGAAGCTGGTCAAGTGTGGGGAAGGTAATGGGATGGGTCTGTACATGGTGAATTCGAGCTATTTGTGGCCCAGAACAGATACTCAAGAACTCTTCTTTGATTACGTGAATTCCTTAATCCTTCAGAAAGAAAAGTAACGACTATTTCCCCATATCTGGACTCCAACTAGAAAGGGTGCTGAGATTATTAGAAATTAAGATAATATTCAATTTTTATTCAAGTTGTCCTCCATTGAGAGTTGGAGGCTGTCCTTGTTACTCATTACTTACTGATGCACTGTTCTGCCCATTGGGTTGCACCTCCCGGTTCCCACTGCTTCAGTCATAGCTGAGTTCCCCAGATCTTCTGTACTCTGTGCCTCTACCAGCATGAACAAGCTGGCGTTAGCACCTGCAACACTCACCCAGGAAGCAGGACTCTTACCAGCCCTCAGCTCGCCTCTCATCTGTCCCAAGATCTTAAACCCATGACACATTTGACTGGCTTCCCACAGCAATGATGCAGACACCGACTCTGGCTGTTCACAGGCAATCACTGTGTGGTTGCAGATCTCTCTTACTAAAGTAATGTTCATCAACCACATTAGGACTATCAAAATACATGACTGTTCTCCTCCCCCATATTTCAGTGAGACACCTTATTCCTGCTTGATACCTGTAAAGTACTGAATGAATGAACGGGAGGTAAATAAATTAAACAGGAGGCCATTAGAAAAATAAACCTCTTACTGTTCTGTCGATACACCTCATGCTCACACACCATGTGGTTTCTCAATAGCCCCCCGTCCCAGGAATATAGACCCCTTATCACAGATTTAGTGCTGAAGACAATTTTCACTAAGAACTACCTGGAAAGTGCCAGACTCATCATATGCACAGCCTGAAGTCAACATCACGTGTCAGGAGAGGAGTAGGCAGGTCAACAGCCTTTGTAACACAATTTCCCCCAAAGGATGGCAAGGCAAATTTTTTTGCAGCCAAAAAAAAAAAAACCCACAGTTTTAATTGGAACGATTCAGATTTATTCTTAATTTAATTCAGCTGCCCAGCAGCCCTAATTAGATTTGCATCATGATGTATCTTCAATACTATCTATTTTCATAAATGCAAACTTTCCTGAACATGTTTCTGATGGATCCTGACATTTTAAAATATGTCCTATTGTCCTTTTCTGTGCAGTAGACCAAGCACGGAGTGTTCACTCCTATATCATTGTCACTGTGCTATCAGACCAGATGGCTACTTCATCACAGAATCAAGAATTGGGGATAATTGATGCTGCTCCTCACTCTAGAATGTGAAAAGAGAAAGCATTTGCTGCACACGTGCCCACGAAGAGCAGCCCGAGCTGGCAGTAGCTGCCTCGTCAGAGGGCAGTGGGCACTGCGGCCGTGGCCTTCGCGACTGGGAGTCCCTCCCATGGAGCCTGAAGCTCTCTGGTCACAGAGAAAATCCTCACAGCACGTGAGCTGACGCTCCATCCAGTAACCAAATGAAGCCAGAGTGTCCCTTTGTTAAGGAAAACAAGTTGCAATAAAACAGTTCTAAAATGGGAAAGATTATATCTGAATCTTCCATTGTTTCATATTCAAGGATTTCTCCCCTTCATGGGGGAGAAAAAAAAATACGTGTGTTGGCTTAATATTCAGAGCAGTTGTTTTTTGTGTCTCTGACCATTAAATGTTAGAAACGGAAGAGCTATTTATCCTCAGCCTGCTGAAGAGAACAGTGGAAATTTCTTTTTATTGGTCTATAAATAAGCGGAGTCTGAACACACCCTTTATTGGGAGAAGAGCCACGGCAACTCATTACACATACCAACAGGCTCATCACGATTCCTTTTTTGATGTCGCCATAAGCATGCAGATGGAGACATAGACAAAAGATTGTCCTCTCCACTAGCTAACGTATTTAACCTGAGGACCATACTCATATCCCCTGGGTAAAAGAAAAACGCCTATAAAATCAAACATTTCTGGTTAACAGGTGTTATTGTTCAGGAAAACCTAGGTGAATCAGTGAAGTATTATTTAACTCATTAAACACAACGAATCCAATGCTCTTGGTTCCTTTGTTGTACAATCACATAGTATTGACGAAGAAATGTAGGGCTTTGGGGTTTGGTCTGCATCGTACCAGAATCAACTGGTTAATTTAGTTAGAAAAAGATTCCTCCTGAATATCAGTTAAGATGCCTATTTGAATTATACAGACCAAAGATCTGGTTGTGTTCATTTTTGTCTGTGTCAGTTATCTGTGGTTGAGAACATGGAGAAGAGCCACTGAAAATGTCTCAATTATATGGGCAATATAATACATCCCTTTTATCTGAATCTGTTCCATTTTTTCGTTTTCAGATTAGGCAACCTGCAAAAACAGACAGCTACACTAGGGGAATTCAGTTGTGTAGGCAAAATGAAAAGGCTATGAGTGTAAAAAGTGAA
The DNA here is from genome assembly GCF_030435805.1 of Mustela lutreola. Taxonomy (NCBI): domain Eukaryota; kingdom Metazoa; phylum Chordata; class Mammalia; order Carnivora; family Mustelidae; genus Mustela; species Mustela lutreola. Next base: position 139,108,299 of record NC_081292.1, on the reverse strand, counting down.
AGCAGAACAAACAGAAAGCTTAAGAAATTGGAAAGAACAACAGACAGCTAGCAAGAATCATGTTCCCCCTTCCAAGGAAGGAACTGTATGTGCCTGTTCTCTGTACATGATTTGAGGCTTATACTCGTATTAATGATGATACCCCTTCCATCAATATTTTGGCTTATTACCAGTGTCTGGGAGAAATTTTATTGGCTGCTGCAGTTCATTGAGAATTAATTGATATGACACACTTACTCTACATGAACTTGAAAAAAGTCTATCGAGTGAGTGATTTAACTCATTTTATGGTAATTATAAATTATGCCAGGAAACACTGTTACGGGTGGACTTGTTTCCAGCTCTGGGACTGCATATGTGAGTGTTTTGTACTGTCCACATTCTGGATACCCTGACTTTGATGGACGGGCCACCCCCTCAGCCGAGGCATTGATCGGGCACCCTCACCGGTGTTTGCCCCGTGGCACGTTCTTAACCAAATCAGGAGGCAACAACTGATATTCTGAAAGACAATCTCCAAACTGGATAATTAAAAATTTTCCCCTCACACTCTGCATATTTTAAATAATCTCCTAAGTGTTTCATAAAGTCGGAAAGGAAGAGGGAGGGGAGCGCGGCTGCCAAATCAAACAGAAAATGAAAGATGACTTTAGAAAGAGACTATAAGAATGACTGGCTGCATGTGAAGAACTCTTTTATTTTCATTTCCTGCTCAGTACTGCTGATGAGCAGACGCCGACGATTCTGCCTCTCGGGGAGCGCGCGCCAGTGCCGTTATTAAAAGAAGCCCACCCGAACACGGTCGTTGTTATGCAGGGGCGGTAACTCACATAATGGGGGATGGCATTTCTTTCCACTCGTGCTGCTCCGCTGGTTCTAATAGCAACCTGGAGCTCAATTTCCTCCTCAAGAACATTGCATTTCATGTGGAATGTCAATTATTAAAATGCAGTGTCCCGTGTCTTACTTCTCACTAGATGAATTCATTTGCAAAACTTGCTAATTTATGCAAATGATTCTTAACCTGTAACTGCCTGGAATCTATTTTCCCCTTTCTGGGTTTTGGCAGCTCCAGAGTCTAGATGTGGGAAGGAAATCCATGAATGCAGAATCTGTCAGCTCTGTCATTGTTGTATTGGTTATTGAGTTGTTTAAAAAAAAAAAAAACAAAACACCGCCAGATACAAATATGTTATTAAGTAGAAGCCAGACGGCAGCTGAAGCTAAAAAATCTAGAGATTAAAGATACACCAGAATGAGAGGATCCGGTACCTGCAGGTCCTGACAACCTGAGTGATGTTAGAAGCTAATGACCTCTTTTCTGGGAGAAACTAACTGGTTAATAACCCAAGGAAGGTCTATCAACTACCGGCTAAGACAGATACAGATAGCAGTCAGATAGCAAATGTCTTCCCAAGAATGAACACCAAACTGGCCCGGATTCTAGTAAATACAAAGCACAAAAGGAACTGCATGTAATTTTTAATTTTTGGTTATTGTTGCATGTAAGACAAGGCAAGAAAAAAGGGATGTTTCTCAAAAGAAGGATTGCTGTGTGTGTGTGTGTGTTCAAATATGGGGGTGTTCAAGAGGCCTAGCCTGGTATCTGTGGGTCTGAATGAGTGCTCCCAAAGGTACACCATACACCAGGTCCTGAGGGGTTCCTCCAGATGACTTGGGTTATACGTTCTTAACATCAACAGCATCATATTTTTATCAACTCTTCTGAGAAGACCCTGCAATTTTCCCCTACTGGCCCTGACTGTTATGCAGATCTTTTGACGAGCAGTGTTATTTATAAAAGAACTTTCTGCAAACCTCAGAGCTGCTTTTCCTTTCCTTTTTTTTTTTTTTTTTTTTTTTAGTTCAGGGGAAGGATTCTGATTCCAGGCCTGACTTCTGAATCCACAGGAAATGGATACATCACATTGTTTTTATTCAATGTTCTTCATTCTGGCAAGTTTCTGAAGGCCACTGGGCAGTCGAACAACCTGGACTGGATTGGCCAGGGAAACTCAACCAGGGAAGCAGCTGGTCACAGTGTGTGTGTGTGTGTGTGTGTGTGTGTGTGTGTGCACGCGTGCGTGTGACAGAGAGAGAGAGAGAGAGGATGCACAGCTGAGCTTAGTCTGCACATCCATGTGAGCCTCTGCTGTCGACTCCATGCACGAGACCCTACACTGTCCTCCTTGTTTCTCTTGCTTGCCTCCTTCTGACTTCATCTGCGCCACCTCTACGTGGTCACAAGCTGTCCTTGTAACCTGCTCTTCTGACTACTGGGTTGCATTTTCCTTTTCCAAGTGTACCAATAGTTGCCAAGGACGTAGGGGGCTATTTGTTGTAGATATTGGAATGGATTCTTTCAACTCCACTGCAGGTTCCAATTAAAGAGGAAAAAAAAAAAAAAGAAAAAAGAATCTGCCCTTGGTAAAATGGACAGTCACCACTCCAAGGGACTTGTCCAAACTCCAGAAGAATAATGTGAGAGTATGTATTCAATCACTCACTTTGCTCCCCTTTCTTTCAGAACCATGTCTCTTTAAATTTGCTGAAGAAGATATTCCTTCTGGCCCACAGGATGCCAAAATGACTTGATGATTTATTTATGCAGCACTTGGCAGCCCATAGTCCAGATTGTGGCTGAGACTGAATCTTATGAACCGCCCCCCAGTGAGTATATTTTAAAATTATATTAAAAATGTATCTTTTGAAGACCTCAGTCATGTTTAGCCCAGGCTTGGGCCCTGAGAAAAACAGTGATGCGAGTAAGGAATTAATATAGCTAAGAAACTAACTAGCGAAATTTTTATTGTGAGAGATTAGAAAAGTGTTAAGTTTTCCGTTGGGGGAGGAAAAAAATGGTATTTAGACCTAAATGCTTTAGTGATAGCAAATGTGACCTTCCCTATTTATAGCAATTCTCTGATCATTCAACAATTTGTCGGGCTTCTTCTACGTTCTAGGAAGGATTGTAAGCCCAGGAGACCGTGGTAAAGGAGTAATACCCTGCCCCTTCTCTTCCAGAACAGACATACCAGAGGACAGAGCTGGAAAATACACAGGTAAATAAACGCCACTGGTAAACAGAAGGGTTTCAAGTCACACCAATGAAATTCCCATGTAATAAAGAGGGACACTGAGCTGAGACTGACCTGAGGTGTGTGAGTTTCCATGTTCACCTCAGAGGATGGCTTTTTTAATGTCAAATCAGAAAACAGAGCATCTGACAGAGCAAGTCCCTGGACAATTTCACCACTGCAAATTCCTGGTCCAAAGAAAAAGATACTGTCAAACTCAAAGGAAAGGGTTTATACCAAGAGCAGGGTGTTGAAGAGACCACGGTGCTCAGACAGGATCATTCTAGAAGAGGCTTTGTAGTTTGGCACCATAGAGCCAAACTTTATGCAATGAGTGATTAAATGTTGTGAGGAGACCCAAGTTTACAAGGTCTGAAATAAGGCCAGAGGGGCAGGGTTTTAATCAATGGGTAATAAAAAGTGGCACAGCAAGAATTAAAAACCTAAAATCCCAGCCAGTTTTTACTGAGAATTATTAAGTGTAATACCTCATACTTGCATACCACTTTATGGTTTTTTTAAGAGTACAAGTCACACTTTTTATGCCTTTTGATTCCCTTAACAATCCCAAAAGGTGTTACAATGTTCACATTAGCTGAAGACACTAAGTCACAGAAAAGTCAACTTAAAAATGGCGATGCCGTTCTCTCTACCGTGGCTGACCCCTTCACTCATAAATTCAAATACTTATAATTTTAAAGGAAGGAATTTTAATTACGTTATACTCACTGTTGCTGTAGCTAGTTGAAAATGAAAACTCTGGTAAAGTCCATTATTTTGTCCCTAGTTTTATCCATCTTTATGCAGATTTTTTAAACTGAAGTTACATCTTCAAAGTGCAAACACAACCACTTAAATAAGCAAACTGGCAGAGAAAATTCTCAAGTTGGTCCTATCTACCAAACAAGATAGTTGAAGCCACATTTTGCTATGGAGTCAAGTAGACCAGAAGTCAAGTTCAAAGACTTAGTCTATCTTTTATTGCTGACACAGTTGAGATAGATTTCACTTCACTTGAATTAATACTGAAAAGTGCAGGTCAAAAGGAAGCCTGGAATTATATTTAAGTCTAGGGCAGAAGATACCGAGGGCCTTGTTGTTACTCTTAGAAACCATAGCCAAGAACAATCACAAAAGCGGAGACTCACATGTGAGCAGTTACAACCTAGACCTTTGCTTAAGAACTACTGGCCAAGGAATGAAAACAAAGTAATTCAAATTCAACTTACTGAAATCATATTAGTATCTCTTTCTGGTAAACAAAGATCTTTTCTCAAAACATAAAGTTTCAGGGAATTTATCACTTGCAAACGAATAGATGTAATTATTACCATGTAACATTAATTGAGTGTCAAAAGCATTTTAATTAATTTATTGGGTACTAAAAATTACAAGGATATTGTATAGAAGGTGAAATTAGACACTTTCCTACCTATTGAGTGCCCAGACATAATTCAACGGATAGACACAACTCATCACTCTTAAGCTGCAGTAAATCTATCACCAGTAAACTTACTAGTGATCATCCTTAAAAAAATGGTTTTATTTTAGTCCTCAGTGGCCAGGCCTGTTAAATAAGATTGCTTTAAGAGAGAATTACGTACATGTTAGTGTGCATTTCATCAAAGGCACTCAAGCATAAATTTGAGTTAGGATTATGTAATTTTGTTGTCAGAAAGTATTAAAGGGGAGAAGTCTTGATTTAAGAGGTGTCCCTTTCTAATTGTCTTGTACACAACTTCATGCTGTATTGAGCTGATGGTTAGGGAAAACTTGGGTATGGTCAGACCTCATATTCTTGAGAATGTGGAAGAATCTTCCTGCTGTATTTTAGTCAGGACTCATGTGCTCTGAAGCACTCTTGGATAGGCAGATTCATCTATAGGAGAGCTCATCAACTGGTTGAATGTCTGTATCTCCTAGGACTTTATAAAAGGTGTTCTCAGACATAGCCCAGTATCCTTTGGTTCTTTTTATACCCTTTGAACACTATACTGGATCAGTCTCATTCCTTTTATACATAATGTCGGGCTTCTTTGGTTATTGGAGAAGTTTCTATGTCAAAGCTCCTGTTGGTCTGGGAGTCTGAAGCAGGCAGTACCACAGTATTGACAGAAAGGTCTATCTTGGGAATTAGGTAGAAACCGATCTTAATCTCAGCCTAATCACCTTCTTGTGAATTGGGGCAGGTATTTTATTTATGAAATAAATTTTATTTCTATCATTACTCTTTGCGCTTCAGTTTCCTTATTTGGATAGTACCCACTCTGTAGGATGTTGTGATGATCCAATGAGAAAAAAGCCCAGCATGTGGAGTCATACTTAGGAATAGCTCAAAACCGCAAGCTTCCTCACCTCTCAACACTCAAGGATCTTGCCTTCCAAATAAATTAACTCATTATTGATCTCATACATAAGTTCAGGTCACAGACACACAAAGTGAATTTTTGCTGCATATTTCATCTGAAACTTCCGAGTGTTCCACTGGCATTGCCATGTCTTCTAATGTCATCCTTAGATTTCTTGCTGGACAACCACTATGGAAATGGAAATGCGTAGAACAGAATGAATCTCCCTCAGGCAAGGTTTAACCTGAACTCACTCAGCTAATCACACAGTCTAGGGCACAGTAGGAAAAGGAACCACCATGCACTACCCTCTAAGGTGATATTCGATTCTATTTTGCAGGTAGGACTGAGGACCTATGTCATGCCAAAGTCACAGTTCAAACGGTTAAAAAAAAAATTTGGACTAACAATTGCTGAATTCTGTGGCTAATACCCGGAAGGTAATCAAGTCAACTTAATTAATTCATTATTTTCCCATCAAAGACAGCCCTGTCCCTTTCACAGAGACAGGGATTTGGCCCCTTTTAATTAACATGGCTTCCTGGAGGCAAGATTCTAGTCTGTGGTTCCTACAGCACAGTCTATTTCCCTCACAGCTATCTAGACAGGATCAGCGCTGTGCCTTCAAGAGTTATACAATGGAACAGGGGGGAGTTACAGGTAATCCCTGCTTCTCAACTAGCTCGAAATAAAAATTAAATGGGCCTTGAGCGTCTGTGAATTGCAGTGTTTCATTGGGGCCATGGAACACTAAGTGAGGCTCAGAAACAGGGTGTTAATTCAGGCCTAATCATTTAATTCCACTCTGTTATGTGCCGTATTTATCGCCCTCCTGGATCTGTTTCTATGGCCTGATAAAGAGACAGTGATGCTCTGAAGCTCAATCAGGGACCATTTTATTTATATCGTTAGTTAGTCCAATAAAAGCACTGGCTTCAGGTTCCTGCTGTTATTTTCTGTTTTGTAGCCCTGCCGTTAACTAAGAAGATGGCTTGGGGATTGAATCCCCTGGGCCTCAGTTGCTCTGCAGTTGAAGGGGGCCTTGCAGGGACAGGGGATGGTCAGGACCAGGCGGAGGGCAGAGGAACCAGGTTTGGTGCAACCAGATGCAAACTGGAAGGGGAGTCAGCTCAGGGTTTAGTTGCAAAAGGGAACCTTCCTTTGTTAACTGTGTTCCCGTTGTGAAAACCTGGCTGGCATTTTCCAGGGTGAACTTAGACCCTTTGAAGCAGTGATTCTGTTTGTGAACCAGAGAGGTCTTCAGAATTTTTTTTTTTTTTTAATCAAAACATACTGCAACTCTCTCCAAAGGGAAAATGGTTTGATTTTCATACAAAAGGAAATAGAATGTAGCTCTAGAGTTGTTTGTATGTGTTGCACAGAGCGGAAGTGAAGAAAAACAAAAGCTGTACTTTGGATCATCTTTTTTATAAATAGTTTTAATTGTGTAGCTTAATTGATTAATTGATTGTTTTCCTAACACTCTAGAAAGGGCTATAAAGGAGCCCAGAATGAGAAAATGATGGTGGGAAACAGATTTATAGAGGTCGCTTGAATTAATGATATGGCGATCAGAAGATAACACAGGTGCGGGAACGTAACATACTGTGTAATTACCGGTGTTTCCAATGGAGTTCATGTGTAGTTACCCATGTAATAACAGACATTATTTCATAGTAGGTATGCAATTAGCTCATGTCATTGGTGTGTAGTGCACAAATGAAGCAAATCATTATTGTTGTTTCAACACTAAAAGATGAGGACATTTTGAGGACCAGTGGGTCTTTTTATCAGGCAGATCATCTTGTTAAGTTTGTCTAACACATACATGCGGCAAGTAAATTTGAAAAATATTAACAGTCTGAGGCTTCCGTACCTACGCAAGTACTTAGATGTGTGGAGCAAGTAGCACTAAATAAAGGTATATTTGAGGACTGTGATTGAAATCAATGAGCCAATTTGGAAGTGTAAGCATCAGTAACGAAAAGTTATCACACCCTCATTGAGAGATAAGGACTGAATATTTATTCATTTTGCCCACAAAGATTTGTGGGCCACTACCTGTGGGAGATAGACAGCTAAAGATTTAGGTCATGCCTCTATGCATTGGGTAGAAGCTGAGGATCCCAGAGATCTTGCCAATTGCAATATGGCAGAAGTAGGTGCCTGAAATGTCCACAACTCAAAGAGCCATCGGAAGTAAATAAAATAAACGATCTGTCTCTCCTAAATACAGGGATATATATCCTTGAATTGTAGGACATCATCATTGGAACATTTCTAAGTCCCCAATACAGCGTTCTTTAGCACTGGGTGGATGGGCAGAGAAGACAGGAGGACAGCACTGTCTATGGAGACATTTGAAAAACAAGAACAATACTAGTACTTTAGAATTTATTAATTATTTCCTTACACATTATCACATTTGATGTTCAAGTCTAATTTGTGGAGCAGGTAGGCTCTATTTTCAGATATGGTAACTGACTCTCAAAGGGCTCACATGGCTGGCCCAAGGTTGCTTCTTGACAAAATGGCAGCCTCGGGTCTTGTCACACTTAATCCAGTACAATTTCGCTACATAAAGCCTGAGAGAAGCTATATAAAACAAATGGCCCTACTCTCTGCCAGTTTTAACTTTTTATCATTCTGTGACAAGTGTCGAACTGTGGATTCTAGAGAGGAAAGGAGCTAAGATAAAGAAAGACGTCTGTCACAGATGAAGTAGGCGGCGTGTGGGAGGAGTTGTGGAGAGAATGACAGAGACAAGCAGGCTGAGGAGATGGCGGAGGGGTGGGAAGTGTGGAGGGTGGAGGGTGCAGCAACTGGGGTCAGAGAAAATGCCAGGCCCAGAGGAAAAAGTAAGGAGCCAATGGGAAATATGCACTGAGTGGTGGACAGTACCTGGATGGTGGAGGCCTTGCATGCAAGCTGGGGAGTTTGTCTGTAAGAAAGTGAAGAACCACTGAGAGGTTTTGAGTAGGAGAATGATGCCATTAAAATGACTGTTGTGAGGATTAGTCTAGTAGTGTGCAAGAAAAAGTAGCTCTTGTTGGCAAAGACACAGTTATGAGACCACAGCATTTGTCCAAACATGAGGGAGAAACTAATACTGCTCAAGAGAATATACAACCACAAGGCTTTAATAATTCTCTGGTGAATTAGAAAAACGATTTTCAAATGTTCTGGAGTATTTAAATAAATCAGTCACAGCTGCTCCCCCTTCTTGAGAAATAGCGCCAAATTAAACTTGGCTTTCAGCAGACATGAAAAGCAAAATTAAGCAATCATCTAAAATCCAGGGCAATGCCCTATACTTAAAAGGTGCTCGATAAATTTTTCTTACAATTTTGATGAAAATATTATCCAATTCAAGCAAGAAAAATTATATTCCTCTAGACAACCAGCTTTTTCAGATATCAATACTTTTGTTAAAATATGATTTATAAGGCTGCCTTAACTTATATGTATTTTAAATGTATATAGTAAATGAATGCTAAATCTGGAGGCAAATTGATTTTTTCTTCATGAGCTAAGTGATATGGTAGGAGGAATAAAGGAATAAAGTAAGGCTTTGAGTCTAGAATCTTTATTGTTGAGAATTCCATAAAACTTTGGTATTTGCTAAGGCTCACAATTTCAATTGACTGAACCAGATAACCTTAACATAAGTAAGCTTTATGATTCCTGGAGAACCTTGGGCTAAATTATGAACTAAGATAAATGAGCTTTTAGGGATACCTGATTCACCAGTGTAAATTGTCACTGGCTGGGAGAACTTGATGAGTGGGTTCCTTAACATCTCCAGGCCTCAGTTTTCTCATCTGGGAAATGGGAGTGATAATAGCAACACTTGCCCTCACGAATAAACTAGGCAAATGCCAGTCATCTTGAGACTCATTCCCTAACTCCCTGAGTGCCCCCTGCACCCTGCAGTGCCCAGTGCCTCCATATTGTCCTCTGGGCCACACTGCATTCTCCCCTCACCCTTATTAAAGGTTACCTGTCCTAAGTTCCCCCTCATCCTATTCAGTGTCCTAATTTTGGCTACACTCTTAACCTGTAGCATGCTAAGATGCTAATGAATGTTAATATATCTATTTACCAGCTCTTCCAGACCCCTTGTTTGCATTTTTAAAAAGCCTTAAGCCAACAGCGAACACGGTATTAATTTTAGGGTTTTCAATCGGCTACTGAGGAAGATTCTGGAAGGAGAGAAGGAAGGTGGGTCCAAGTGCTACCTACACTAATAAGGCAGACTCTGGGCAGAGTCTGACTTCCTGGCAGTCCCTCAGTGGCTCCATAATCAACACCTGATTGTGTTGTGGCTGCTACAACCGTGAGCCAATTTTCCCTGCCGAGGTTGGTCCTATACACGGGAGCAATTTTCTGGTTAATAAAATATGCCACCATCCCTCTCACATTCAGCCAATGGGAAAGTTGCCCTCAGTGGGTTCGGTAGGTATGCTTCCTACAGGTTTTATAGCTCAGGGCTGTGTTCTGGCATCTCCTGTCCCAGCTGCACTAAGGGCCCACTGGGTCTCCTCCTGCATTTCCAAACGCAGGCATTTAATCCACAGCCGTGTTTCCCATCGCCGGCAAAGGGAGCTGCTCTGCCTCCCTGCATGACGGGCTCTTTCCACTCAAACCAATTGTGGCACTTGTCTCCCTCGGCCCTGGCGCCTACCTACAGCTGTGCTCACTGGAGTGAGACTGTAATTTGCTACAGCATGCCAGAGTATTAATAGACAATTATTTATTGCAAATCGGAACCATTTATACTGTTTACTGGCTGACACAATGTAAAATTTTGATCCAAATGTTAATGTGTCCATGACATTGCATAATTCTGTTCCGTGCCATGGTTTTTCTCTTCTAAATGAATCGAATTGTGCGGTACGAGGAAATGGCATTTTTAATGGATGAATGATTTACAGCCTCAAACTTAGAAGGCTATTATTTGTGTAACTAAGGGAGAATTGACTAATTGTGATAACGCAGCAAATTAGACAAATTTAGGATTGTACTGGGAATAAATTTGTAGGGAGAAAACGAGAATAACTCGCTGAGTTTTTAAAGGGTAACTGATAAATCTCACTTTAGCTTTACAGGTCAGTTGTATTTTGGGGGCGGGGGAAGGGGGGAGACCAGGTACCTTTGAGGCCAAACAGACTTATAAATATTCAATTGAGTAGAACATAGATAAAAATTACCTCTTCATAAAGAACCATATGTGTAGGAAAGAGTACTTCCAATTCTCCAAATGTTTACTGAAATTGCCTACACAAATGTTTTCAGCAGTTGGGTGGAAACAAAGAGCTTTACAGTTATGTGGTTTCCATGAAAAAGACACCAATTTTAGCATATTTACCTTCTATTTGTTGAGCACGCAACAAACACAATGCCAGGGAAGAATGATTTCCTAATGGAGATCGTCATGATTTTTCAAAATAAAAAATGTGTATCAGCAAAAATCATATTTCTTTCTTTCTGCGATATTCCTCTTAGGTTGTTTTATATTGATTCCTGTTATTCTGTTACTTTGGCCCGCAGAGAGATTGTTAAGATAAAAAGTGCCTCAAGGCAGCTCTAATTAAATCTCCGAGAAGTGAGCTGGGATATCTGAACACAAGGACATTCGAAGTAAAGATGCCTTTAATCCTTCAGTCCGGGTGGCTCTCACAAATTCACGATGAGAGAACACGGATTGGGGTGGGGGGTTGCTCTAAGAATCCTAATAAAATATTTGTGTGTCCTTCCCGATCATACACAAAATGGCCTTCTCTTCTCTGGCAGGCCCACTGACTTAGTTTCCCCTCCTGCCCCTGCTGCCAGACTCACTCCTCCAGACTGTTCTCCACATCCTTCTAAACCATGTGCTTGCCCTGCTTCTCTGCTGCTGAAGTTCATTCCCTAAATGGTCAAGATAAAGCACGAACGCTTGGGCTAGGGGCACTCAGGGCCTCTGAACCTCACCCCCGATTCCCTTCTGCCCCGCTCTTTCTCTCAGCCTTTCACCCTGACCATGAACCAGACGCTCCAGGGGACTTGTAGTCCTTGGAACAGACCACGTGCTTATCTCTCTCACCTTTGCATATCCCTATTCCTCTGCTTTGTGTGCCCTCTTCACTCTGCTCGGCTGGCACTGATGCTCCCAGGGTGGGTTCAGGCAACATCCCTGGGAAGGCTCTGCTGAGCCCTGAGTGGGTCGGCTGCCCCACTCACAGCGCCTCCACACCCAGCTGGGAGCCGTGGTTCCTTAAGCAGCATCCAGGACCGGAAGCTCCTGGAGGACATGCCTTGTCTTCTTTGCTGGACTGGGCCACAGACTAAACCCTCGGTCCATGTATGTGGAATAAATGAAACCCCAGTTTAATACCCATGGGTTGATCCGTAAAGTGAAGTTGTCCTCACTGGTAAAAATGAAGACAGTACTATTTACTTTAATGCTGTGAGGATCGAGGGAGATTGTGCCAAGGCTCAAAGGCACAGAGACGACTCAGCAATGGTGCTGGGACTGTCACTTCAAAAAAGCTACACCTTAGCTCTTACTCTTCAGCATCTTCTGTGGCACCTGTTGGGAAGGCCTCATAGAGTAGAAGCCTTAGCTGAATGTGGCCAAAGCTTATTTCCAAATGAGGACACAATATACCCATTACTGTCAATGTTGATTGGGAATTAATACTTGGGAAGGCCTCAGTACTAGTAGGCTTCAATTCGGGTCTTTTTGAAATGGTAAGAACTCAAGGACAGAAACCACAGCTTATGCTTTACAGGTACTTAGAGACTTTTCAGTTGAATTTGAATTGGAGAATTCAAAAAAATCTGATTTATTTGTCCAGCACATAGTTATTGTGTTTTTGTATAGACTGTTGGCTCTATCCATCTTTTCTTCCATGGACCTCCATCTAGAATGGAAAAAGGTCTGGGGAAAATGGAAAGCAGTAACCAACTGCAGCAGTGTAGACAATAGTGATGTAATCACTGGTTGAAATTGGTTCAGACGTCAGTATTAATGGCACTGGCTGTGTCAGAGTGAGGGACCAAACGGCATTGCTATAACTTACATGATAAATGAAGCCAAGACTACTGCCCACCATATTCATAATGGACCCCAGGGTATGTCACAGTTAAGAATTTGAATCGTAAAATTAGACAGACCTGGACAGCTGTGCGATTTCATACAAATTACTTAGCCTTTCAGATTCTTCAGCCATGTCATGGGGATTACAAACCCTACTTCGGGAGATTGCTTTGTGGGTCAATTAAGATAACGCATACAAAACACTTAACCCAGTAAGAACTCCAAAAAGATGGTTAGTTTTGTTTTCACTTGGAAGATAAATCATGGAACATGTAGCATTCTAAAATACATTAAGGATACCTGTTTGAGAGGGAAGATTTTTTTTTTTATTGACTCAATTGAATGTCCAGCCCATGATCACCGGTGAGTGCGACCATGCCCTCCTCTGGAACTGCAAAAAAATGGGGCATTAAACACACATGCAAGAAATAAGATGACAGATCCCAAGATCCTAACTATACCAACGAAAGGAGAAATTTCACTTTTCTTATAAATAATCAGCCACAAGTCTCAGTACTTGTGACATTCCTTGGTCTAGCTTTCTTTGCTATCAAGCAAAATCAGAATGTAGAAATATTTTTTAAAAAAGGAGGGGGGTGCCTGGGTGGCTCTGTTGAACTGCTGCCTTAGGCTCAGGTCATGATCCTGGAGTTCTGGGATCAAGTCCAGCATCGGGCACCCTGCTGGGCAGGGAGTTTGCTTCTCCCTCTGACCTCTCCCCCGTCATGCTCTCTCTCTCTCAAATAAATAAAATCTTTAAAAAAGTTAAAATTTAAAAAAGGAAAGACTTTTTTTAGACTTTAAGAGAGTAGTCTGGCTCAGGCCTCTGCATTCAGGAAGAGCCTCAGATGAATTTTTGAGCATTTTTTCCAATCTAACCAAGAAGACACACTGATAGAGTTGGAAAAAAACCCACATCAGACAAATTTCAAGCTGGGTCCCTATACTGGAGACTGGAGCACACTGTGAAGAAATCTTATTTGCACATCCCTTCAGTATCTTTGGAAAACACAATTGTCTTGTCTGAAATACCTCATGTTAAAGGCATTAAATTAGTTAATTTCATTAATTGAAAATAATGTTCTATAACCCTGCTTAGATTCCTCTTCAATTTTTAATACTCAGATCCTCTAAAAATAGAAGGAACCTGGGCCACCATCTTGCCATATAAGGGATCATGCCCTTTCTAACTCACTCACGTGGTCAATGCCTGATTTTGATCAACAGAAGGAAATACCCCCTTTTCATATTAAAAGGATTTATTTTACTCTCATCCCATTCAAAAAGAGAAGCCATAAGCAGAAATATATCGATTAAAAGCCAGTTTTTAATTGTGTTCAATGGAAGAATTCCTTGGGAGTTGCATAAGGCTGCCTCACTAATGTACACCAAGAGGAATTCAGATTTTATATTATTTGTTCTAAACCAGAACATTTTACTTATTATTCATAATACATGTTGAAAGCAGACACCAAAATGGCTCATTTGGAGCCTTTTTGTGCTCGCCTGCTAATGCACATTAATGCCAGTACACATTCTGTATTACAGATCCATAAAATGCATTTGCATAATATTGAAATTATAATCCCAAATGTGTAGTAAAAACCTTTATGAAAAATTGTTACTGCTCAGCTACTATACAGTGGCTAATTTTTAATCTTCAGCCTCTCAGCTGCGAGTAAAGATAGGGTCTTCTTTAAATAAAAATCTCAGGAGTAGGAGCCTGGAACTGAACTCTCCTCTCTTTTTAAGTAGGGTATTTTTAGTTAGGGGAATATAATATATAACGGCTAAACATTTGCCTTTGTGGTGATTCTGGCCTTTTGTGAGCTGATGTCTTGACTTTGTAAATTAAGTTGAAAAATATCTCTAATTTACCTGCCTTGTATCAGTAATGGGAAGAAAGGCCCCTCCTTCCTAGTCAGTGAAGAGCCTTCTGGAATAGAATCCAAATGTCTGGGATGGCAAATATTTTAGCAGAGAATACCCCTGGCCACTGTTTCTTGGAGGCCATCTCTGTGTTCGGTAGTGTGATAGAGTCTTGATTAAATTAAAACAAAACCTCATAATAATTCAATGACATAGACACACATTCCTCATCATGAGACAGTCTAGAGAGTGTAGGCACTTGCCAGGGTCTCTCAGAGGGAGACCCACGTCTGTTAGGTCCCGTGTCTCAACTGCTACCTCCAACAACAGTATTAAATACAGATGTTTGATACTTTAAGTGATTCCACAACTGTGCTTTTAAATGATTTCCAGAGAGTTCTAGATGATACTTTCCTAGATTAACGTCACTGAGTTGCCTCATCACCTAGGCTATAGTGAGGGGAATCCTCCCTAATGGTTGGCTGAACACTCACCTTGTGCGCAGTGGGGCCAGGGAATGGCCTTGCCTTTCCTCTGTGGAGCTTGGTCATCTTTTGGCCGCTAGCCCCTCTTATTGTTTCACGTAATCCTCAGCAGAAGTTCATTCTCTGTGCAACCCCAGGCAGTTCCACACAATTCACATTTATGTCATGACCAAACTGGGAAACAAGGATGCGTTCTCCAATACTCCTTCACCAGGCTGTATCTCCTTCTTCCTCTCTCTCTCTCTCTCAATTTACAGCTAGAGGAAGGAGAAAAGGAAACCGGCGTCAAACCGGCCCAGCCCCACCACAGGTCGGCCAACCTAGACTAGTGGCTCCTTGACAAGGACTAAGAGAGAACCGGACATAAGACTGAATCAATCCCCTACTTTATTTGGGGGGTTGTGGTCTGGACAAAAAAAGTTTTCTTATTTCCCGAGTCACTTACACTTATTTCCCATGTAATAATTGGTATTACATGCAAATTCAAAAGGTCTAATCATTCACCGGTTACTTTTTATGCAATGGGAAGCATAATTTCTACCTGTTAAAACAAGAAGTGGCATATTATACATGATCTTCTGCACCTTTTTTTTCATTCTTTAGTATCTTAGAAATCCCTTTTTACAGGGACATATAGAGCTGCCTCTTTCTTGTAATAGCTATGTGCCTTAACTCATTTAATCAGTCTTCTTTTGATGGATATTTAAGTTGTTTCCAATTATTTGCTATTACAAACGTTGCTGCAATAAGTCAGTAATTCATACTTCATTTCGAAACGTGTAAATAGATGTGTAAGATCAAGTCCCGGAAATGTAATCACAGGGACACTGGGAATGCATCCTTTTAATTTTGGTAGATTTTGAAACATTGTCCACCATAGGAAGTGGCCCAATTTACACTCTCCCCTACCCCAGCCTCACACCAGCAAGGCAGGAGTGCGTCTTGGCTTAACCTTTTCAGTCAGCGGTTTCTGGGAGGTGGGGACTGGGACTTGAGAGAAGATGGAGTCAGAGGTGGGCAGGACAGAGGCCTGGCTATGTGGAGGGCAGCTGGTCTATCAGCTTGTTTCCCAGGCATGTGACAGAATGAGGAAGACTGGGAAACTCTTATTCATTTCAAACTACTCCTAAATAAACTCAAACATATGGGTCTTCTGTCTGCTGAGAAAAGTCTCCAGGAGGTAAATTCCACAGCCTTTTTGGGTAAACTATTTGGACTTCTCACAACTCTTCTGAAAGTCAGGACATTTTTCCTTATGTCTAATATAAATCTTTCTCACATACATCCACTTGTGGAAAACGTGTGCTAACATTACCCCAAAGCCATGAAAGTTCAGCTGGTTAGACAACACGATGCTCTAATTTCACGGCTAAAGTATGTATCCTCCTTTAAAAAACAAAAAAAACAACACACACACACACACACACATCCCCTAAATCACTTGAGAAACTTTTAATGCAAATGCAAGGGATAGCATGAATGTTTTTATCTTACCCTGCATTGAACTTACTGTGTGGGGTCGTGTACTTGAAAATGTTGCCACGCTCTCCTCTTTTACCCTCCTCGTGTATAATAATCCCAGAGTTACGATACTCTCTCGTTAGATGCTGATTAACATATAGCTTTCCTAACAACGCTTCCAAAATCACTTCTGCTAAACAAGAAACTGTCGCTGTGACAAAGAGGCTCGCAGGTTATTTCCGAGTGTATCTTTCTTCTTCTGTCTAGATACAATAACTATTTTAGGAACATTTGGCATCCAAAAAATCCCAGCATTGTGCAAATTAAAACATCTGCTTATACTTTGACACCCTCATTCTTCAAAGGTTAGTTGGATTTGCGGTTGCTTTGTTCAACAAGACTGCTCTTAGAGCCCAAGGATGCACATTTAATTATTGGGAAGATATGTTTGACAGAGCTGTGGGGGAAAAAAATTACCCTTCATATTCAGACCAGCATTAACATTTTTATAGAAGGAGATTGCCTGAGAGTCAAAGAAGGGGGAAACTCCAGGAAAATAAATATGAATCTATTTGGTCACTGGTCCTCTTTTACTGATTTATAAGACACCAACCAATGACTCTTTGCTCTGTTGCCTAGAACTCATCACTTTGCTCTCACACTGGCATTTCTGATTTCTTCAGAGGCTAAAGACAGCAAAGTAAACTCTGCTTCCAACAATAAATAACAGAGGGACTTATTCTTTTCATTCAAGCAGGCTTTAGATCACAGCAGACAGCTACAACCAGGTGCATTTAGCTACATCTGTCATTGCCACGAATGCAAAACATGTAAAGAATCTGCCGCACACGGGTCAGATGGAAAACGTGTGGAAAACGGCAGCCAATCCACCCTCATCGGTATTCGTCCAGTCCCAACCATGGCAGAGCTGTTGTCAACCAACACCAGGAGGAAGGGCTGAGGCGCCCATAGGCATGGCACCATCTCCTAATTGGTTTGTTTGTTTACACAGGTCACTGGTGCCAGGTAGCAGCCTGTACCCTGGAGGTCTTTCCGTATCTCAGGCCAAAGACTGGTAATCTCCCCGGGCAACGCCGAGATAACACATGTCAGGAGGCGGCAGTGGCTGGTAAACCAACTCATCACCCACCTCGTCCCACCGCCCCTTCCGGCCCCCTCCCGTTGCAGTCTTCTCCATGCCATTCCAGAAGCCACAGACCTTTGGTGGACCAGGAGGGAAGGCAGAAGGGATGGGGAATGCAGAACACATGCAGCAAGAGGGATCTGGTGAGGCAGAACCCAGCAGGTGAACAATGACTCATTTAGAAACGTGCAGCTGGGGTGTGTTATTTGCATACCAGGGACCCTTTGTTAAAGTGGCTTCGTGCAGTGTGGGCGCAGCAGCAGGGGCGGGGGGAACACATGAATCCCCCTACAGAGCAGAGTCACTTCCCATCTAATTTGGGCACAAGTTGAGAGAAGGCGCTCTCATCGGGAACCTGCTGCAGAGAAGCTGCGAGGTTCTGAGATTTATTTTCCGTCTGCCGAGTATATTATTTCCAAACTTGCCTTTTCAAGATCTTGCAAACTCCCTGGAAAAATGACTTAACAATGTAATGAAAACAACAGTGAAACAAAAGCCGCTGTTGATGAGGGACAGAGGTAAGGCTGGGTTTGAAATGAGTGACGAACCTCGTAATGAGGTGTGCAGCTTTGTGTATGAAGCGATTTCTCTGCGGTACTTTTCCAGATGTGATGGAATACATTTATTTTGGTGCTCATCTGAACTGAAATAATACAAATGAGATACGAAAAAGATATCATTACGTGCAGAAGTAGGCGAAGAATTTAGAATCCCAGTTCTACAAGTTAACAGCTGTGCGCCCAGCAATTTCGAAACAGCCTCGAGTCTGCAGGTTGCCCAGGAACCTCTGTCAAGCTCGTATGGGCCAGCGATGATCTACGTGTGAATCCTGCATGTTGATAGCTCAAGTCTACTTTATTTCGGGCAAAAATAAATAGCTGGTAGTAAGAAGTCTGTCTGCACCGAGAGCCTGTGCTACCACTGAATGCAGCCGCTGTGGTGGTGCAATAAAACGGGATGAGTTTTCAACTAGCAGATGGTACCCTGTACAGTGCCTGAAATAAAATGGAGAATTAGGGTGCCCTAAGGTGTGCACAGGAAAGGCAATTACATGAAATAAATGGGCCTCAGGCCTACAGGATGCTCAAGTATGCTACACAGGAGACAAATAGTACATCTGGTGAACAGATTTTATCACACACTGGAAAGCCATAAAGCACACCGTTGAATATCCGATCCCCATCTCACAATGACATTTTACCTGTGTTGGTATTCAGTGCTGTTTATTTTAAAAGGTGCTGTAATCTCAATGATGTGTTTTAAAAGCCTCCTTAACACGGTTTTCTACTATGTACGATTTGGGGGAGGGGGACAGACACAAACCACGCAATGAGAATTTTGTGGACGAATAGCCGCTCTGGTGGGACGAGATGAGGTTTTGATTTCATTTACCCCATTGCTGATGTGACTTTGGTAATAGGATTATACTTGTCAGCACTCCCTGTTTGGGAAAATGCCAACATATTTTTAATCCTAGTTCCCACATCTCCATTTCATTGTCTGTAACCTCGCTAGAGTTTCCCTCCCTGCCCCCCCACCCACCCTTTTTCTTAATGTTCAAAGAATAAGCGATCAGAGGTGGTGAGGGTTTGCAAGGAGAATTTGTTGGCATGGAGCCCCTTCTCCTTTCTTCCTCCACAAACGCAAAATGCTTTCTGTTTGAATATTGTGTGTTCCTTTTCTATTGTTAAAAAAAAAAAAAAAAAAAGACTGAGGAGCACGTAACATTCATTATTGTTTTAAGAGTTGCTGTAATAAAATCCTCTCAGTACTTAAAGATAGTTTTAGTGTCCCTCCTAGGATTCATTCTGGCTTTCATAATTGGGTAATTGCATCCCCTCCCCCACCAATAAATATTTTCACCCAATTAAGTTTAAAACTATAATAAATTTTAAAGAATTATAGTCTAAAAATTCATACCCTAGAACCAGTACTAAGTATGAATATTTATCTTAAGCCACAGAGCAGTGCAGCCTGTTTATGGGGTCTCTAGCTTCTGCACCATGTCCGAGGGTCAAGAGCTGCCATCCGCGGTGTGGCCTCCCCGGGGGTGGCCTGGAGATGCAGCGGCAGCTGCAGGGAGCTGGGGCATGGTTTTCAGACACAAGATCCTTTGCTTCCACCTTCCAGTCCTTTGTTTCCAGACAGCATTCTTCGACCACTCACTCCTTCATCCACTCAGCCATTCTCACTCGTTCCCTAGTTCATTCATTTGTCCATTCCTCTGAGCATGGGGCGGGGCCCACGAGGGACCAGGTGGCTGCCTGTACAGAGCCTACCTTCCTCTCCCTCCCCTTCGCTCCACACAGCCGTGTGTCTACATCAGGGTCGCAGGGCTAGCTTGCATGTAAATCCCCTGTAGCACAAGAGCACAGGCTATCGATGGTAAAGGGCAACTCGGTGACACGGGCCCCTGACTGCATCGTTCAGATGTAGAGTAAATGCACATAAGTTCACAGTCCAAGAGTCAGATTCCAAGCTCGGCCCACTAAAGACACACAACCTCTGTTTCTTCCTAAACAGAATAGGAATACAATCAAGCCAGTAATGCCCGGGGCCCTGGAACTAGTAGCCCCTACGAACGGGTCCCATTTGCACGGTGAAAGCTGAAGTTGGGCAGAAAGGGAGAGAGCAGGAGAGACTCAGGACAACCAGAGCAGGAGTGAGAAGCCAGGAATGACTACTAGGGCAAGAAAGAGAATCAAAAGGAGAAGCTCAGTTGGCCCAGCCCAGGTGAGGAGAGGAAGGACCCAGAGCTCTGGGAAAAGGCTAATCCTGAGGGCCTCATCAGGGAGATGCACCTCACGGCTCCAGTCCACCTTCTTTCCTCATACTGGCTGCGTCCTTCCATCCACTCTGTCCCCACGCCAACCCCAAATGCCTAGACGTGCTCTTTCCTGGTCATGTCTTCTGCCTCCACCATCAAAGCTTAACTACCTCTACCCCGTCGCCCTCTAAGCGCATGGCGCTGTGCTTCAGAACTGGGCTTCGGATGAGAGGTCATGAGAGAATAATTCCTTGAAAACACAAGGGCAGTGGTGCTCAGTCCCCAGGTGATAGCATTTAAGGTACCAAATCCTATTAAGGTCGACCAAGCCGCTGATAATACCAAGTTGGTGGTGAGGAGGGGGAGCTCTATACAGGGGTGCCTGGGTGGCTCAGTCATTACGCATCTGCCTTTGGCTGGGGTCATGATCCCAGGGTCCTGGGATGGAGCCCCGAGTCGGGCTCCCTGCTCAGCAAGAGGCCTGCTTCTCCCTGTCTCATTCCCCCTGCTTGTGTTCTCTCTCTCGCTGTGTCAAATAAATAGATGGAATCTTAAAAAAATAACTAACTAAATAAAGCTCTATATAAATGTCAAGAATTTCTGAAAACATCGAGAGGGAAGTTGTTTTAAAAATCCAAGACTGAGACCTGAAAACATATCAGAATCTTGTCACCTTTGCTCTTCACGTACCTTTCTGATAGTCTGGGGGGGGCTTGGTGGTGGCAACTCAGGTTTACAGAGAGAAAAGATCCTGAATTTTGAAGTGTAACAGCTGAGCTGGAACTAAAACCAATCGGGTATGCGGCTCATGATTTCCTATGCAGAGCTGATGGAGATAATGGCAATAATACTTCGTGTCATTTTCACTCTCATATATTTCAGTTGATTTCAAAGATTTCATTTGGGGAAATAAAAGTAGTGTGTTTTTTAAAAAAACAGTCTAAAAAAAAGTAGGGAAAGATGACAGGGAAGAATTTGAGGGGAATCTCATTTGTATCTGGATTCAATTTGGACTGTATGCAGATTTTTCATCAGTTCTTGATAAGCAGCACCACTAAACTGCAGGCAAGGCTGGAGGGTGACGTGGACAGTTGTACGTTTCTAGGAAGCTAGGAGGGAAGTGTGTGCTGGCAGGGGGTCTTGTTATGACGTGTGTATGTTTTCAATGCTGTTTCTCCAAGGGCGGCTTGGGCCATGGGGACTGCTTGCTGCCAGATGCCTGTTGTGTCACCTGCTCCAAGGTCAGTCTTGGCTGAAGAAGGGACCAGTCCATGGGGCACCTGGATGTCTCAGTCAGTTAAGTATCAGACTCTTGATTTCTGCTCAGGTCTTGAATTCAGGGTCATGATATCGAGCCTCACCTTGGGCTCCACACTAAGTGTGGGGTCTGCTTGAGATTCTCTCTTTTCCTCTCCCTCTGTCCCTCCACCCCTGCTCAGCCTCATTCTTTCACTGTCTTAAAAAATAAAATAAAACAAAAAAGAAGGGCTCTGTCCAGAATTAGCCAAGGTTGCAGGGAGCTACCCCTGTCTCCCAACCAGATGGAAGTAGCCTGAATATGTGTGGAGAAAGGTCGTTTCTATGGTAGCTGTCACTAGGCACCCTGCCAGGGAGGCTGTCTGGGACGTAGTGGACTGAAGGCAAGTTGTCACCGTCTCTGTCCTACCCTGCTGCCTCTGCAGTCGGTTCCCAGAGCACGGCCCCCCAACACGGTTGCCCCGGCTTCCCAGAGCACGGCCCCCCAACTTGCCGGCTACCGCACGTGTGGACAGGTGGAACTCCCACTGCTGTTGTTCTCCGGCTGTGGAACCCCAGCAAGTTATTTCCACCCTTTAAACCTCAGTTCTCTGCTCTATGAAGTGGGCATGAAGTAGTAGTACTTTCATCACGAGACTGTGATGAGAACAAATGAAGTAATCCAAAGAACGTGCAAAGTACAATGGCTGGCTCCCAGGAATAGCTCAACAATTTTTAGCTCTTCTTCCCAAGAATAACTCTGTAGGCAAGGTTAAGTTAACTCTGTAGTGCTCACTACAGAAAAGCATCAGAAGGCGTGTAGGAGGAAAAAGACACAGAGGCTGGCACAGTGGGCGCGGAGGAGAGGCGGGAAGTCCTAGAATCAGATCAAATTAGAAACAGAATTGGCTTGGTCCCGCTCTGCACGCGATGTTGCAGGAGTCTCTATCATTGAGCCTCAGCTCAAGAACAGAAATCCTTTGGGATAATCAGAGACGAATAGTGAGTATGGGGGAGTCACACGGACGCCATTCTAGAAGGTGGCTCGGTGACAATAAGTAACAAAACTGTGTGGCAACTTACCCAGTAGTTGATGGATACACGGAGAGGTCAGTCACAGCTGTAGACAGGGAAAGTGGGGAAATGAGTAAAAGAGAGTAAAGTTTGGCTATTAGGAAGGAAGCCAAATCAAGGACAACCCTAGGCTGTCATCACAAGGATGTTAGCAAGGCTGTCTGAAGACCCTTAGAGACCAGAGGATCTGCAGTGTCCTGACATGTGCCTGAAGGGGTACAGATGAAAAGGTGTTGTGCTCACAGGAAATCAGTGACACTGAGACACAGAAAGGATCTCTTCAGAAGGGTCTGAGTGAATATAAATGGCTTCGGGTGCTGGCATTCAATTTTTTTTAAGGGGAATGAATAAAATGCAAGTTAATTTGCAGGGAAAATAAAAAAGAGGAAAAATGAGATGAAAATGAAATAAGACTTGTATTGACTTAGAGATAATTCCAAAATGACCCAAAGACAAAGAAGATTGAGAAAACAGCTGGTATGTCAGAATGCACCAGGAGGAATTTTGGGCGGAGCAGAAGTGAAACCGGACTACAGAAGTACTTCAATGCCAATCCTATTACCTCAACAAATCTGAGATTTCTAAGGCTTTGAGATCAGCAGGGACCTTGCTGAATATGGTTGATTTTACAGTGCTGGATAGGAGAATGATAAGAAAGAGCATTTCTTTAGGCTATTGACAGAAGAGAAATAGGAAGACATAAGCCAGCAGGATATGCGATCAACCTCCATAAATAAAAACCCTATACATGCATATGATATTTTTATAATATCTTGCAAAAGACTTCTGTTTTCTCACCAACCTTCCTCTCACCTTACTGTCCTCAACTCTGAGTTCTATTTCGATGACTCCATTAACTCTCCTATTTCAAACACCAAATGCCAAGTCTACTGACCTGTGTGCATAGACTGATTTAGTCAGTGCATGTTTGCTGAGCGTATCTACCTATGGGGCCCTGTGCTAGATATTGGGTGATACGAACTCTGCCTTCACCAAGCTTATAATCATGGGGCAAAGCAGATGTACACAGATGAATCCACAGAACAAGACAAGACATCATTTTGAGTTTACAAATACATCATATTGAGTTTACAAAGACAGTGCTTTGAGGACATGGCAAATGAGGCAGGAGCTATGTATTTTCATTAGGTGGACTGGGCGGGGGGCTTTGTGGGAGACTAGGATTTCAAATAGTGGGAGCAGAGATGTGACAGAATATTCTAGGCAGAGGGACAGGAATGAGCCAAGGTGTTCTCAGGGAATGGTAGGAAGTGGGGCAATTAGGAGAGCAGTAGCCCCTTCCAGTTGTGGAAGATCCCATTTGCCATATGATTAGTTCCACGCATTACAAAGCAATGCCTTCTACAGTGTGGACAAACAGAAAGCAAGAGTCCAAGGAGAGGTGCTGATGGCCTGAACTAAGGTTATCGCAGAAGGAATGGAGAGTGGGGGCTGGGCCAGAGAGACACCATGGAGGTAAAAGGAACAAGACCAAATGCCTTGTTGGGTTGGAGGAGTGAGGGAGAGGTTGGAACCCAAGATTCTTTTCAGAGTTCTCATTCTCTTTAATCTTCACTCCCGCATGACATTGCTTACTACTCCCGGCTTCTTGAAGGTTTCTTCTGAATCTTTTTTTTTTTTTTTTAATTTTTTTTTTTTTTTATAAACATATATTTTTATCCCCAGGGGTACAGGTCTGTGAATCACCAGGTTTACACACTTCACAGCACTCACCAAATCACATACCCTCCCCAATGTCCATAATCCCACCCCCTTCTCCCAAACCCCCTCCCCCCGGCAACCCTCAGTTTGTTTCGTGAGATTAAGAGTCACTTATGGTTTGTCTCCCTCCCAATCCCATCTTGTTTCATTTATTCTTCTTCTACCCACTTAAGCCTCCATGTTGCATCACCACTTCCTCATATCAGGGAGATCATATGATAGTTGTCTTTCTCTGCTTGACTTATTTCGCTAAGCATGATACGCTCTAGTTCCATCCATGTTGTTGCAAATGGCAAGATTTCATTTCTTTTGATGGCTGCATAGTATTCCATTGTGTATATATACCACATCTTCTTGATCCATTCATCTGTTGATGGACATCTAGGTTCTTTCCATAGTTTGGCTATTGTGGACATTGCTCCTATAAACATTCGGTGCATGTGTCCCTTTGGATCACTACATTTGTATCTTTAGGGTAAATACCCAATAGTGCAATTGCTGGGTCATAGGGCAGTTCTATTTTCAACATTTTGAGGAACCTCCATGCTGTTTTCCAGAGTGGCTGCACCAGCTTGCATTCCCACCAACAGTGTAGGAGGGTTCCCCTTTCTCCGCATCCTCGCCAGCATCTGTCATTTCCTGACTTGTTGATTTTAGCCATTCTGACTGGTGTGAGGTGATATCTCATTGTGGTTTTGATTTGTATTTCCCTGATGCCGAGTGATATGGAGCACTTTTTCATGTGTCTGTTCGCCATCTGGATGTCTTCTTTGCAGAAATGTCTGTTCCTGTCTTCTGCCCATTTCTTGATTGGATTATTTGTTCTTTGGGTGTTGAGTTTGCTAAGTTCTTTATAGATTCTGGACACTAGTCCTTTATCTGATATGTCGTTTGCAAATATCTTCTCCCATTCTGTCAGTTGTCTTTTGATTTTGTTAACTGTTTCCTTTGCTGTGCAAAAGCTTTTGATCTTGATGAAATCCCAGTAGTTCATTTTTTCCCTTGCTTCCCTTGCCTTTTGCGTTGTTCCTAGGAAGATGTTGCTGCGGCAGAGGTCGAAGAGGTTGCTGCCCGTGTTCTCCTCAAGGATTTTGATGGATTCCTTTCGTACATTGAGGTCCTTCATCCATTTTGAGTCTATTTTTGTGTGTGGTGTAAGGGAATGGTCCAATTTCATTTTTCTGCATGTGGCTGTCCAATTTTCCCAGCACCATTTATTGAAAAGGCTGTCTTTTTTCCATTGGACATTCTTTCCTGCTTTGTCGAAGATTAGTTGACCATAGATTTGAGGGTCTATTTCTGGGCTCTCTATTCTGTTCCATTGATCTATGTGTCTGTTTTTGTGCCAGTACCATGCTGTCTTGATGATGACAGCTTTGTAATAGAGCTTGAAGTCCGGAATTGTGATGCCACCAACGTTGGCTTTCTTTTTCAATATCCCTTTGGCTATTCGAGGTCTTTTCTGGTTCCATATAAATTTTAGCATTATTTGTTCCATTTCTTTGAAAAAGATGGATGGTACTTTGATAGGAATTGCATTAAATGTGTAGATTGCTTTAGGTAGCATAGACATTTTCACAATATTTATTCTTCCAATCCAGGAGCATGGAACATTTTTCCATTTCTTTGTGTCTTCCTCAATTTCTTTCATGAGTACTTTATAGTTTTCTGAGTATAGATTCTGTGTCTCTTTGGTTAGGTTTATTCCTAGGTATCTTATGGTTTTGGATGCAATTGTAAATGGGATTGACTCCTTAATATCTCTTTCTTCTGTCTTGCTGTTGGTGTAGAGAAATGCAACTGATTTCTGTGCATTGATTTTATATCCTGACACTTTACCGAATTCCTGTATAAGTTCTAGCAGTTTTGGAGTGGAGTCTTTTGGGTTTTCCACATATAGTATCATATCATCTGCGAAGAGTGATAATTTGACTTCTTCTTTG
The DNA here is from genome assembly GCF_030435805.1 of Mustela lutreola. Taxonomy (NCBI): domain Eukaryota; kingdom Metazoa; phylum Chordata; class Mammalia; order Carnivora; family Mustelidae; genus Mustela; species Mustela lutreola. The sequence goes on along the minus strand of NC_081292.1, from coordinate 139,082,092 downwards.
CCGATTTGGATGCCTTTAATTTCCTTTTGTTGTCTGATTGCTGAGGCTAGGACCTCTAGTACGATGTTGAATAGCAGTGGTGATAATGGACATCCCTGCCGTGTTCCTGACCTTAGCGGAAAAGCTTTCAGTTTTTCTCCATTGAGAATGATATTTGCGGTGGGTTTTTCATAGATGGCTTTGATGATATTGAGGTATGTGCCCTCTATCCCTACACTTGGAAGAGTTTTGATCAGGAAGGGATGTTGTACTTTGTCAAATGCTTTTTCAGCATCTATTGAGAGTATCATATGGTTCTTGTTCTTTCTTTTATTGATGTGTTGTATCACATTGACTGATTTGCGGATGTTGAACCAACCTTGCAGCCCTGGAATAAATCCCACTTGGTCGTGGTGAATAATCTTTTTAATGTACTGTTGAATCCTATTGGCTAGTATTTTGTTGAGTATTTTCGCATCTGTGTTCATCAAGGATATCGGTCTATAGCTCTCTTTTTTGGTGGGATCCTTGTCTGGTTTTGGGATCAAGGTGATGCTGGCCTCATAAAATGAGTTTGGAAGTTTTCCTTCCATTTCTATTTTCTGGAACAGTTTCAGGAGAATAGGAATTAGTTCTTCTTTAAATGTTTGGTAGAATTCCCCCGGGAAGCCGTCTGGCCCTGGGCTTTTGTTTGTTTGGAGATTTTTAATGACTGTTTCAATCTCCTTACTGGTTATGGGTCTGTTCAGGCTTTCTATTTCTTCCTGGTTCAGTTGTGGTAGTTTATATGTTTCTAGGAATGCATCCATTTCTTCCAGATTGTCAAATTTATTGCCGTAGAGTTGCTCATAGTATGTTCTTATAATAGTTTGTATTTCTTTGGTGTTAGTTGTGATCTCTCCTCTTTCATTCATGATTTTATTTATTTGGGTCCTTTCTCTTTTCTTTTTGATAAGTCGGGCCAGGGGTTTATCAATTTTATTAATTCTTTCAAAGAACCAGCTCCTAGTTTCGTTGATTTGTTCTATTGTTTTTTTGGTTTCTATTTCATTGATTTCTGCTCTGATCTTTATGATTTCTCTTCTCCTGCTGGGCTTAGGGTTTCTTTCTTGTTCTTTCTCCAGCTCCTTTAGGTGTAGGGTTAGGTTGTGTACCTGAGACCTTTCTTGTTTCTTGAGAAAGGCTTGTACCGCTATATATTTTCCTCTCAGGACTGCCTTTGTTGTGTCCCACAGATTTTGAACCGTTGTATTTTCATTATCATTTGTTTCCATGATTTTTTTCAATTCTTCTTTAATTTCCCGGTTGACCCATTCATTCTTTAGAAGGATACTGTTTAGTCTCCATGTATTTGGGTTCTTTCCAAACTTCCTTTTGTGGTTGAGTTCTAGCTTTAGAGCATTGTGGTCTGAAAATATGCAGGGAATGATCCCAATCTTTTGATACCGGTTGAGTCCTGATTTAGGACCGAGGATGTGATCTATTCTGGAGAATGTTCCATGTGCACTAGAGAAGAATGTGTATTCTGTTGCTTTGGGATGAAATATTCTGAATATATCTGTGATGTCTATCTGGTCCAGTGTGTCGTTTAAGGCCTTTATTTCCTTGCTGATCTTTTGCTTGGATGACCTGTCCATTTCAGTGAGGGGAGTGTTAAAGTCCCCTACTATTATTGTATTATTGTTGATGTGTTTCTTTGATTTTGTTATTAATTGGTTTATATAGTTGGCTGCTCCCACATTGGGGGCATAGATATTTAAAATTGTTAAATCTTCTTGTTGGACAGACCCTTTGAGTATGATATAGTGTCCTTCCTCATCTCTTATTATAGTCTTTGGCTTAAAATCTAATTGATCTGATATAAGGATTGCCACTCCTGCTTTCTTCTGATGTCCATTAGCATGGTAAATTCTTTTCCACCCCCTCACTTTAAATCTGGAGGTGTCTTCGGGCTTAAAATGTGTTTCTTGGAGGCAACATATAGATGGGTTTTGGTTTTTTATCCATTCTGATACCCTGTGTCTTTTGACAGGGGCATTTAGCCCATTCACATTCAGGGTAACTATTGAGAGATATGAATTTAGTGCCATTGTATTGCCTGTAAGGTGACTGTTACTGTATAGGTCTCTGTTCCTTTCTGATCTACCACTTGTAGGCTCTCTCTTTGCTTAGAGGACCCCTTTCAATATTTCCTGTAGAGCTGGTTTGGTATTTGCAAATTATTTCAGTTGTTGTTTGTCCTGGAAGCTTTTAATCTCTCCTTCTATTTTCAATGATAGCCTAGCTGGATATAGTATTCTTGGCTGCATGTTTTTCTCGTTTAGTGCTCTGAAAATATCATGCCAGCTCTTTCTGGCCTGCCAGGTCTCTGTGGATAAGTCAGCTGCCAATCTAATATTTTTACCATTGTATGTTACAGACTTCGTTTCCCGGGCTGCTTTCAGGATTTTCTCTTTGTCATTGAGACTTGTAAATTTTACTATTAGGTGACGGGGTGTGGGCCTATTCTTATTGATTTTGAGGGGCATTCTCTGAACCTCCTGAATTTTGATGCTCGTTCCCTTTGCCATATTGGGGAAATTCTCCCCAATAATTCTCTCCAGTATACCTTCTGCTCCCCTCTCACTTTCTTCTTCTTCTGGAATCCCAATTATTCTAATGTTGTTTCGTCTTATGGTGTCACTTATCTCTCGAATTCTCCCCTCGTGGTCCAGTAGCTGTTTGTCCCTCTTTTGCTCAGCTTCTTTATTCTCTGTCATTTGGTCTTCTATATCACTAATTCTTTCTTCTGCCTCATTTATCCTAGCAGTTAGAGCCTCCATTTTTGATTGCACCTCATTAATAGCTTTTTTGATTTCACCTTGGTTAGATTTTAGTTCTTTTATTTCTCCAGAAAGGGCTTTTATATCTCTCGAGAGGGTTTCTCTCATATCTTCCATGCCTTTTTCGAGCCCGGCTAGAACCTTGAGAATTGTCATTCTGAACTCTAGATCTGACATATTACCGATGTCTGTATTGATTAGGTCCCTAGCCTTCGGTACTGCCTCTTGTTCTTTTTTTTGTGTTGAATTTTTCCGTCTTGTCATTTTGTCCAGATAAGAGTAAATGAAGGGGCAAGTAAAATACTAAAAGGGTGGCAACAACCCCAGGAAAATATGCTTTAACCAAATTAGAAGAGATCCAAAATCGTGAGTGGGGAGAAAGGGGATAAAAAGAGGTTCAAAAAGGAAGAAAGAAAAAAGAAAAAAAAAAAAAAGAAAAGAAAAGAATATTTTTAAAGAAAGAAAACACCTAAGAAAAATGTAAAAAATATATATATATATATTAGATAAACTAGTAAAAAATCGTTAAAAAAGAAAAAGGTAACAGTTAAAAAAAAATTTTACCCGAAGGCGAGAAAAAAAAAAAAAATGAAAAAGAAAAAATTAAATTAACTGCAAGACTAAAAAAAATCACAGGAAAAAAGCCATGAGTTCCGTGCTTGGCTTTCTCCTCCTCTGGAATTCTGCTGCTCTCCTTGGTATTGAAACCGCACTCCTTGGTAGGTGAACTTGGTCTCGGCTGGATTTCTTGTTGATCTTCTGGGGGAGGGGCCTGTTGTAGTGATCCTCAAGTGTCTTTGCCCCAGGCGGAATTACACCGCCCTTACCCGGGGCCGGGGTGAGTAATCCGCTCGGGTTTGCTTTCAGGAGCTTTTGTTACCTGAGCGCTTTCCGTAGAGTTCCGGAGGACGGGAATACAAATGGCGGCCTCCTGGTCTCCGGCCCGGAGGAGCCGAGAGCCCAGGGCCCCACTCCTCAGTGCGCCCTCAGAGAACAGCGCCCAGTTACTCCCGTCTGCCTGACCTCCGGCCGCGCTCCGAGCTCACCGAGCCTGCGACCGGTTCAAGGTAACACGGAGCTGCGAGCTTACTGTCGGCTCTGTCTCTGTAGCCGGCTTTCCCGTTCCAATACCCGCAAGCTCTGCGACACTCAGACACCCCCGATCCTTCTGTGACCCTGCGGGACCTGAGGCCACGCTGACCCCGCGTGGGCTTCGCCCCGGTTTAGCCTCTGGAGCGATGTCCCTCAGCGGAACAGACTTTTAAAAGTCCTGATTTTGTGCGTGGTTGCTCCGCCGCTTGCCGGGAGCCGGCCCCTCCCCCCGGGGTCTATCTTCCCGTCGCTTTGGATTCACTTCTCCGCCGGTCCTACCTTTCAGAAAGTGGTTGTTTTTCTGTTTCCAGAATTGCTGTTCTTCTTCTCTTCGATCTGCCGATGGATTTTCAGGTGTTTGCAATCTTTAGATAAGCTATCTAGCTGATCTCCGGCTAGCTGAAGCAGTCTCAGCTTGCTACTTCTCCGCCATCTTGACTCCTCCCCTCTTCTGAATCTTTTAATGAGGCGGCACTGCCCTGCTTCTCCTTCTGGTCATGAGCAGAAACTTAATAAATGACCTTTGGTAAGAAATTCAACTCTTCATTCCAACACTCATCTCTCTAAAAGATTAAGTGATTTATGTGGCTCAGGTCAAGTTGGAGTTAAGTGGTAGGTCTGAGACTCTGAGACTTATCTACCAAGCTGACTTCCATCCCCCAAGGAGAAGAAAAGGGAAAGATATTTGGTTGCAGGTGTGTACAGATGTGAGCCTCGAGAGTTGAAATGTCTCTAACACTCTTTTGGCTGGGAATAATGCTTCATACCAGCAGGTAAAAATAGTTTACAGTTCATTCTTAAGATAGTGAGTTTTAAGTAGAGATATGATTTGGAATGGTTGACATATAAATCTTCCCAGGCTTCAACATGAACCACGAGTTTGAGCCAACAGACAGCAATGAGTCTTTAAGAGTCATAATGGCCCATCATGTCAAAGGGTATTTATGGATTTAGGGAGTCTTCAGAAAACTGGATCTTGTACAAGAATGATAAAAGCCCACTGAATTTTTTGCACAAATAAATAAGTGCTTAGCTAGCTGTGTTTCTTAAATTAAATGACTCAGCCATTGTTCACTTGTTGTAAAATACCCAAGGGTCCCAGTCCACATTTTGCAGCAATGTGCTGCAGCATTTCTGTTGGAAGAAGAAAGCATTTTGGGGCTGTAGGAAATCACTAACTTCCATTTTTGTTTTGCACACTGGTAACTTCAGAAGAAAAATGCTGCTGAGTACAGGCTTTTGTGACAAGCATTTTGTGACTACTTCACCCTCCTCACCCCTGGTGACATACAGGGGTGAGGAGGGTAAAGTAGTCCTGTATTTAAGAAAGCTGATTTGGGACGCAGGTTAATAATCTGGGGAGCCAATCATTTTGCTAGACACTCAATTGATCAGACTTAGAAACCAATGATTTTCTACATGGAAGTCTTGCCTGGAGGACCAGTGGGTTCTCTCAATTCCAGCAAGTCTTTAAGGAACATTTTCACGCTCATGAGTTCTCTGACGAGGAGAAAAATAGGTAGCTACTGCTGGTATGTTCATGAAATGCTCGGCATCCGATGTTTGAAACAAAATATTTTTGTAAGTAAATTGTGGTAAATAAGTCTTTTTGACAAATAGCTGGTACTAGAACAGTCAATGCTGACAGAGGATGTGCACGTTCCCCAGAGTCTTTGACTTGTGCCAGAAGCCAACATGCTTTGGACTCAATGGAAAATCAGAGACCAGAGGCTTTCTGACTTGTGTCAGGCAGGTAAATCTGAGAATATCAGGGATCATTTCTTAAAAAAACAAAAAACAAAAAACAGTTTTCCCAGTCTTTACTTTTTGTGAGATCAGTATTGAGGAAGGGCTAGATAGAATGCTTCTTTCTTGGTTTTGAGTATTAAAATGGGAACATGTCAGATACTGGTGGCCCAGTCAGGAGCAAAGTCAAAGGGCCTGAGGCAGGCTGTCGCATGATCTCCATGGATCTAGTCCTCCAGGAAAATATAAATCCCCAAGAGAGAGAGGCAGAGTTCTCCAGCTTGCTGCTGTGGGGACTAGATTGAGAACAATGGCGCAAGACAGGGAGATGTTATACATTCTACCTGTGCTAAAGTGACCTTTGCTTGCCTTTAAGGCAAGTCCTCTGGAATTTGAAGGACTCATTGCCTTACTCGTCAAGGAAAAACTCAGTTTTTCTTAAAGAAATCTGAAGATGAGTGGCCTCAACTTCTATTTACAAGTGAGTGACTATTACTACTATTATTACTATCACTACAAGTGACTATTCAGAAAACATGAAAAAGCTGTATGTAACAGAAACTTCCCTAAGAATCACACAGCCTTCCAAACAGATAGTACAAGTAAGTGTGTACTTAAAGGAAAGTAGAAGGCTGGTACTTCATGGGCACCCAGGCAGTGAGACGAATGTTTATTTCCAAAGGGAAAATGGAATTGATTGAAAAAGGGAAGTCCCCAGTCCTCTCTAGTGATGCTTCAGGAGGATTCCAGACTCAACTTTGGGGATTGAACAAGTTTTCAGGCATATGAAACCACACACATCTCCTTGATTGTGAAAACACTTAATCTCCAGGAAAGATGGGAAACACATGTGTGTCTTCCTTTCATCTCTCTCCACTGCAGCCCACTGGGTGGTGAATGCTCAGAGTGAGTGGTGATAAGCCCGCCTTGAGTTTTCCAGCCTCTTACCTCTAGTGTGGGACCACCAACTCCTCCTGGATCTGGGGCTCAAGGGATTGGCAATAGTATGCCAAAGGCCTAAGGGGTTTAGCTGTTAGTTCTGGCCACTAGACTTACTTGGGTAAACACTGGGCCCTAGCAAAGACCATAAGACAGAGAGGACATAATTGGAGTTGTGCTCTAGAAAGATCATTCTGCCAGCAGTGTGGAAGAATGAACTTGAGCAGGAAAAGGATAATGGCAGAGAACATGGTGTTAGCTTTTCACAAAGTTCAAGTGAGGGATGATGAAAATGGAAAAGACAGAGGAGATTACACGTCCCACCCATGACCACAGTTACTGGTACCGAGCAACCATGCGACTTACCCACTTCCACATGACCCCTGACCATGACATGCCTGCCTCAGCATCCTCCGTGTCTATGCCTGGCCTCTCCCACGAGATCCTCCACACCTTCCTCAGACATGAGTCTACATGTCATAAGCATGTCGGCATCTAACAGGTTTTAATGTGCATTCCTTATCATAAAAGACCTGCAGTGAATTTGCGGTTTGAGCACAGGGCCATTTCCTCATCCTGCTCTTAAGTAACCCCAGCAAAGTCTCCTTTACCTCTGTCACATTTAACTTCTGATAACAGAGACAGGTGGAACAGGGATATGTACACAGCCTAGCAAATAGCCTTTCTCTTTCAGGTTGAGTAACGTCAGGAGAGGACTCTGCAGCTAGGGCCAACATCAGCGTCATCACAAATAACAATAATAATGACATGTAATAAAAAATTACTATTACAGCTTTGTACTTTGTACTGAGCACTTGCTTTTTGCTTTGTACTAGATTTTGGGCTATGACACACACACACACACACACACACACACACACACAGAGTCATTTAGCTCTCATAACAACCCCATCAAGTAAGTACCATTAATCTTTCTATTAAGCAAAAAGAAAAAAAAAGGCTTAAAGAGGGATTAAGAAACCTTAAATACATGTTAAACTTATATACTGTTATATGTTAATTATATCTCAGTAACCCTGGGGGGGGAACCACACAATCTACAACAGCCACACAAAAAAGAAACTTTCTTAAGGTTACACAGGTAGTAAGTGGCAGAACGGGGTTTCAAATACAGGTCTGTCTTACTCCTGAGCCCCTGTCTTACTGAGTAACCCCGTGCCACAAAGAACATTCACGTCTCATCGTTTCCTGCCAGTCTATTCCTGGGCGATCCCCTAGTATGAAGTCAAATTAAACCAAATTGCAGGCATCTCTTCGAGTCTAATTCAATACAGAAAGAAGAATCCGTCCCAAGTCACGGGAGACCCTTTTAGATTTAACCCAGCACCTGAGTTCTGGGTCTTGGCAAAAGGGGATTTATCAAAGGATCCAAACCAGATGAAGCCCTCAGACCCACTAGGGCATGGGCCCAATTCAGGTCCTGTGAGAAAGCAACAGGATGTATCCAGCACCCACCATGTCCTCCCTTCCAGAACTGGTGACTGGGTGCATCCCAGTCATTGTGCAGGGACTTCCTGGTGTCAACAGGTTCCTGTCTCCAACTCAGGAAACATATGAGCCAATGGACAGTCTTGGCTCAGTGAGATATTACACCTTGCCGCTAGTTATACGTGAACTCCAAGAGCTCTGGGCAGCCGTTTCGGCCAAGAGAAGTGGGTCTATCAGTCAGGGCTCTGAGAGTAAGTCTTCACTGGCCACAGTGCATTGTCAGCTGAAAAAAAAAATCACTCTTTCCCAAATGCAGAAATTACTGCTCATCATCAATTAAGAGCATGTTACAAAGAACCTCTAAAAAGTCTGATGGCATAGAGAAAGTAAACAAAAGATTAATATCCAACATTTATATGCAAGCAATACATCATTAATGATCATTATAGAGAACTTGCTTAGTTCAAATGAGGTTCCAGAAGACTGGAAGTGTTCCACTGTAACACCATATTTATAATAGCCACCCTGGGGAACAGCAGGCCCATCAACTTGACATAGTTAATATGCAAGGTAATGGAAATAAGTAGAGGTGAAACAGAGCCACACGGACACTGAATTATCTTGGGAGCCAGACTCCATGCAAATATTTAGAGATGGCCTGTCTCTTATTAGCGGAGTGGAGAGGACATTCCTCGGACACCTTAGGTCACATTTTAACTTACCATTCAACACTGGCACATCATGTTGCCACGGCAACTGGTGAACTGACAGAGGACAAGCCGCTTCTGCAGAAAACTTGGAAAGGAGTTTGTGCACCAGGTTGGGGAAGCGACATGACGCTGCAGAAGAAGGGGGTCTGGGTTTGAGTCCCGGTTCCCAGAGACTCACTGGGCCACCTTCTCTTTTATTAGTTTCCTCAACTCAGAAATGTGGGTTATGTCGCCAAACCACGCGTCTTATGCTTCATGTAAAGCAAAATATCAGCACCTATTTCAAAGTGCCTGGTAGGGTCTAAGACAGGAGAGGGAAATGCAATGCTCCATGGGCCAAGTGGCCTTGCCGGGAGCCCAGCAGGACACAGTGGGGATTTTGCTGACTGGCCAGACACGCCCTCTAAAAAGGGTCCTTCAGCTCAGCCCATGCTGCCTTTAAGAAATACATGCCTCACACCCTGGGTCCTCTCCTGGTAAAGCAAAATTGGAAATAGTTTTTGTTTGTTTGTTAGGTATGTGTGCAAAATCTCTCACTTGTAAAATGCAGAGCTAAAAAGTTTCTGCAACTCTGTTCACAACTGCAACCTGTTTGTGGCCTGTTAGTTTGCAACCTCTCCCTAATGGGTCGTATGTTGTGAGAGCAACAAGGAATTTTATTAGTTGGTAATAATGATTGCTAACATTTATAGAATACTTACTAGGTACCAAGTACTTCCAAAAGTTATATGAAGTAGTCCCCAAAAGCCCATGAGACAGGTAATTTCATAATCCCAATTTGACACATGTGGAAACGGGGGGAGATTATCACTGGCTAGAGTTAACTGAATTTTATGGAAGCCTTGTGTTTTTTTTAAAAATTCAGCAGAGGGTGTGATATAGGGACCCCTCCCCCACCCCCAGCTCTCAAATTTTCTTAACAAAACCCTTTCCAATGACCGTTCTAAGGAAATGTTTTCTCAAAGCATGATTAACTGTAGATATTGCCCATAAAGAAGTACAGAGAATTTGTCCAGATTTCGTCTCACAAAATTATCCTAATTATAATCCTAATTATTAGATTATCCTAACCCATGGAGTTAGTAAGCCAAGTGAAACTAACAATTCATTTTTATTTAGCCGGGCAAAGCAGGGAGCAGCCAAGGAAGGCAATGTCTTTGCCAGACTCAGATATCAGAGCTCAACACGAAGTGGAAGAGATAAGCTGCATGTCGTCCGTCCTGTGTCCACTTCAAATACAAGATCACTGTGGCAAGAGGTGGTACCATGTTTCACCTTCTTATTAGTGTGAATGAAAGACTCCACCAGAAGTCTCCTGTCTTGGAAAGTCATATCTAGAGGTGGTCTTTAAATTCAAGAAAGGTATTTCCAGAAAGATCTAGAGAGAGAGGCTACCTACTGGAGAGAAGGCATCTATTTCTACATGATCGGTCACGACCAGGTGATTATCTGAACGGTGAATGAAATACGACTTTACTGTCCCTCTCTCCTCCCTGGGTCAACCTTTGTCAATGCCTCTGCTTATCCACGAGACTGCCAGACAGAAAACAAAAAATATTTGAAACTCAGTTTTGCTTCCTGTGGGACAATTAGCAGAAAATGACCACTTGTGATTATTGAAAAAGAGCTAACAATACAAGAAATGTCTGATAACCTCAAATCCTGAAGCACGCAAGACCTAATTGTTTTGCAGTCTGAGCTTCTGTTCCTCTCCCTCGGCGCATCCCCGTCTCCCCACACTGGTGTTTCCTTGGCCCGGCCATTTCCAACATTCTCCTGCAGCGTGGAGACAGAAGGCTCCCAGGCGATAGAAGGCGGTTAAAAATACCAGAAGGAGCTGGCAACTGAAGGTCATAGAGATGGGAAGTAAGAAATGGAATCTTACCAAGGGTCAGTGTGTGGCACTTGAAAGTTTCCTGTGCACACGAGTGACGTACTTGGGCAGAGGAGGAAACAAAGTGGCAGCCCAGACCCAGAGGAGCCTCCGTTCCCTCCCTGTCCATGGGGCTTGGGGCCCACGTCCCTTCTCTTCCCGTCACAGGCTGAGTGCTTCCCCAAGGAACCGGGGAATTCGAACAGGATATGTGTAACCCCCAGGGGAATCTGAAACAAAAGCAAAGCAAGAAAAGAAACTTCCCTTCATGTGCCCTTCACCAAAAGGGCATTCATTCTGAGAAGCAGGGAGTTTTTCTGAAAATGGCGCTTCCTTGGCCTGTGAGAGGGAACCAGCCAGTCAATTCTCAGAAGCAACGACAAAAGAGTCTTGGGATTAGGGCGACTTGTAGGTAGCCGTGATAGTAATCATGAAAAAGGAAATGATAACCACTGGAAAATCCCCAAGAATAGGTTATGCTGGGACCGAGGGAAGAATGGTACTGACTTTTTTTTTAAAGGAGCAACATGCCTCCCATCCGCATCCTCCAAAATGACTGCCTGTGTGTCTGAAGCCTTTCACAACACATTCGATTGTCTAAGTATTTACAGAGCTTTGGTAGGTGCCCGGCACTACGCTAGGTGTTTTTTTGAGTGGCCGTAAGAGAAAGTTTTTTCAGCAGAATCAGACCTACAAACACAGACAACAAACTGATGGTCGCCAGAGGAAAGGGGCTGAGGGGATGGGCAGAAAGGGTGTAGGGGAGTGGGAGCTTCAGGCTTCCAGCTATGGAATGACTAAGTCACAGGGATGAAAGGTACGGCATAGGGAATACAGCCAATGATATTTGAATAGGGTCGTATGGTCACAGATGGGAGCTACACTTGTGAGCACAGCATAATGTATAGAGAGTTTGAATTATTACATTGTTACGCCGGAAACTAATGGAACAGTGGGTGTCAACTAAGCACAAATTTAAAAATTTCTTTTCTAGAGAGAGGGCTCTTTTTTTTCAGTAAGCAAAATCATCACATTGGAAATGGAGCCATTAGAGTCAGGACTGGTTTTCATGATCCTCAAGCTTACTGAGGGATTTAGGTCCTGGTCCTTGATTCAAGATGGGAGAACTGTTCTTGTGCACATTCCAGAAGTGGGCATCCCAGAAAGTGCGGGCTCTGAAATTATCTCAGGTCCCAAAGGAGTCAAAGGGCTCTGAGACACCTTGCAGCCCACTGCAGGCTCCAACCTAAAGCTCCTTGGAGCCCCAGACCCGATTAAACTGGGAACTGCTTTGCAAGTGCCAAGTTTCAGGCAACTTCCAGTGGATTTGGAATGAGTAGAGGCAGGCCCAGAGCAAAATGAGCTGAGTAGGGAAAGGCGAAAATAGATTCCGAATGTAAAAAGCAGGGTTCTTTGATGGGCTGAGGAACTGACACATGGAAAATGTAATGCATTATTGACAAACACGTATGCTGCCTGCAAAAATAATTAACACAAGCAGAAAAGAAATAGGAATGAAATGGAGCAGAAAGACTTTGAAAGATTGTGAAGTGGCCGCTGAAATTGCCAAGCTAATGTCAGAGAGATGATTAAAATTTTCCAATAGAACAGGTGAATAGGTAGTTAGGAGAGTGTGATGTAAACCAAGAGAGAGTGGATCATTATATGAATCTGCACAGAGGTACTAATCAGCATTTTATGTGCAACTTTGCAGTGCACATTTTAGCAGATGGAGGAAGCTCTTAAAAGCTGATAGCTAAAGCGAGTCTGACTGCCTTTCTACTCTGTAATAACCGTCCCTGGAATGGGTACTTGCTTCGAGTGAGCACTGCAGGACCAGTTCTCAGAATAGAATTCCAGACCCATCAAGATGCTCACAAAGTAAAGGTCTCTGCAAAACTCCAAGGCGAAGGGAAGGGAAGGGAAAGAAACGGGAGGTTTCTGTCTTCCTAAGCAGAGATGACTGGACAGACAGGCTCTCAACAGAGAAGTTGCAAGCTCAGTAATCAGAACTCAGAGTCTCAAAGTCAAGGTCAAGTAGCAACCAGGAAGTATTCTTCTGCAGGTCGAACTGTATGCATGCAAGCAAGCACGCACACACATTCTTGTAGACACTGTATTGCCGCAATAACAAAAACAATTAGACAGCGGATTGTGGGTATGTTAAAAGGGAATAATTCTTCATGATCAGAATGATTTTTTCGCTCATTCAACAGAAAAAGACTCTTATTTTTTATTTGTTGGCAAAGCCAAATTAGAAAAAATATATATCTTTACGACCACAGGAGACAAATGAGTGATACCAAATATCACTAAAAATGCTATTAATCTACAGTGATATAAAATTACCATCTCAGCACAAAGAAAGCCTATATAATCTGAATTTCTCTAGCATCATAAAAACGAATGAGAAGCGAAATTGAGAATAAGTATGCTTTTGAGATGCCATTAAGAGTTACATGCATTGTTAACAAATGTGGCTAGACAGACTGGTGATTTACCTTGAGAAACAAATTTATAGAGGCCCAGAAAAGTTCCAAATGGGACCAACTCATTGCTCTTCTCGTTGGCTGATGACACCTTGAAGGGTGTTATTCTCCTTTCTTAGATATCTAAGTGTGGCTGATCAGCCACTGACCTTACAGATTATTTCCCCATTTTCATTTGCTCATGTTCTACACATTTCAGAAGCCCGAAGTACCTTGGGATGAGGCAAGGATGTGACGAGGAAGAGAATACAGGTCAAGAGTTTCTTCTTTAGGAACCAGAGAGGCACCGGTGATCCCAGTGGGTGACCAGCAGGGAGCACAAAGCACTGTGGACTTGTTTGCTAGCGGACCTCTCCAAACGTGAAGAAGGCCGCCCTCTGTCCAGCTCCCCTCATCTCTTGCTCTGTCTGGGAGGGGAGGAGTATCAGCCCAATTCTAGGATGTTTCACAGGTCTCTGGAAGAGCTGGAAGAGGGTAATGGACGGCCGCCATTATCTGGGACACTGACTGGGTGGGAGGCTAATGAGGACGCAGAGGAAGATGGGTTGAGCACGGTAAAAAGATAGAGAAGTGGCAACGGGAGACATGAGTGTTTCTACTTCTTCCATATATAACAAAAGGAAAAGGAAAAAAGGGAAAGTCACCACAACCACCAACTCCACATGGGGAAATTTGGAAAAAGACATGTGACAGTGTTCAGCTGGTCTCAAAGGTGATGTGGGTACAGCATCATTAGATGGAAAGCTTCACCAAGACGCTACAGGTTAAGCTCAGTTCGCTGCTCGCCGGAGGAAAAAGCATGATAGCAATAGTTTTTTCCTTTTCATTGGATGCCTTCTTCTACATAGGGCATTACACAGGGCACTACAGTGTTGTCCCCAGGGGTACATAATTAGAACAAGGCTTAATCCAGAAATAGAACTCAAATCCCACTCTGATCCATGTCTTTTCTATGAAACCCTACCAGGCACCTAATATCCTTATTGGCAGAGACACCAGCCTTGAGGACACAGGCATGCTGGGCATCCTTTCTGGGTCTTAATAGAAGTGAAGAGAAGGGACCGATCCCAGTTGGTGGCACCTAAAGCTTCAACTTATGGGGCCTTCTTTAAGAAAAATAATTTTAAAAGATGAATGTAAGACCAGGTATGATAGGAAAAATTAATTTGAACGGGTAAAGAAATTGCATCAAATCAGAAATTTTATAACACTAACGAATACCACAAATTTCCCCCAAATGCAGAAAAATAACTGAAAAACAAAAAAATATTTTTATTGGTTTATTAGAACTGATAGAGTTCTGTAATGCTGGTTTCCTTACATTTCTTGCCTTCATATTCTTTGATTGCCTCTTTATAATAACGATTTTGTAATGCTTCCTAGAAAAAGGATAGACAAGTAATTCAGTCTTTCCTCCAGCATGATTGATCAAAATGTGTTTATTATTGATGGTTTTAGAAAGGGACTCTTTGCTTCAGCCTTTTATGGTAATGCCATATAGGTAAATTCCTCTGTAGTTTTGAGCTTAGGAGGTGTTTCTAACTGCAGGCCACAGCTTTTAGAGACTTGATCAAGCCGGGAAGTCCCCCTCCCCACTTTCCAGCTCCAAGTCCTCCCCTCCCTCTTCCTCATCAGGACTGACCCGAGAACAGAGGTCGGGATGCCAGGTGGCCATAAAGACCAGATCAAAGGTGGTAACGAACAGTGCTTGGTTCAATTACTTCCCGTTGAAGGCAAAGCTGGGCCAGGAGGCTCAAGGTGGCCCACCAGAAGTAGTTGTCGTTAAGGACCAGGAGGACAGAGAGATTGTGCCCAGCGTACCAGCCCCACCAGCAGCCCCAGGACCACCACAGGCAAGAGCAGTGAGTCCCCCAGGCTGAGGTAATGTTCTTTGTCTCCTAGCTCAAGTGATGGCTTTCTCCTGCAGGCGGCACCTGTGCCTTGGAAAAGACCTTGAATTTTCAGCTTCTCAAGCTATGCTATGACTCTGCCTCTGGTCAGCTCTGGCCACATTATGAACTAGAAGGCTCATTTTCAGGACCTTACTTTCTCTTTGGAGCATTACCTGTTCTTGGAATGTAATTACAGTAGAAATTCACAGGTAGACCATTCGTAGTAGTAAGTTTTGAAGCTGAAAGTAATTTTTCTAACCTATCATTAATATACATTCAAATTCTGATCAATCTTGTTAGAGGGAAGACTGAATTATCTTTCGACTCCTCCTACAATAAATATCCCAAAATCATCACATGAAGAGTCAATCAAGGAAAATGCAGACAAAAAAGTGGAAGGAAAAAAATATTGTAGCAGTGTGGCCCCCTTGGCAGCTCCAGAACCCAGAGGATATACCCCCATCACTGAGGTACCCCCAATCCTATAGAGAATTGCTCTTGGCTTTCTGGTAGAACTTATTAAGAAATGTTTCCCTTTCAAATAAAAATAAATGCCTGGGAAACACTTAAAGTGCCTCATACATGGGTGACTAAATTTAGATCAGAAATACTAAGACGAAAATCCTCAAGATTTTAAGGAACATGGCTATAACGGTGGTATGCCACTGAGCCAATACGGAAGATGCTGTGATGTTCGAAAAAATCCCCTCAATTAGGCCAAGAAACAGACCCAAACATCACTGATATGTCTACAGTCAACAACAAATTTTGTAACAAATGTTGTAACCTTTTGTAACCTGTTTCCTCACCTATTAGAATGGGAATGGTACTATGGTAACAGTTCGCTCAAAGGATGTGAAACATGTACCACAGTGCCCTCCATATGTGCTTAATAAATGGGATTTCCTTCCTAGATGTTTACAATATAGGCTCTTGAATTTTACAGACAGTGTTCTATGGTGTCTTTCATCTTTACTAAATGCTCCATTATGCAACTTGAGTTCTTGCTGGAACCCAAGAGACCCCATTGTTTTAAAGGCCTCACTAATTCCTGACTTTTGCTTTATCTTCTTCACCCAAAGACCAAACCCTGAACTTCTGCTTCCACCGTGGAGTGCCTGTTTTGTGTGATGCTGACACTAATCCACAGGACAAATGAGCTGACAATGTTAGATCATTTCTTCACATAGCTTTTGATGTTCGATCTTCCCTGAAAGACTGGATTCACAGCTCAGAAGGGAGTATAAGGCATCACGAGACATGCCTACTACTTTCTCTCTTACTCAGACTTCTCCAGGCTGCACACGTCTAATTCTAGGAGTGCCTACGAGCACTTAAGGTCATGCACTGACATAGTCAATGGTCTGTGCAAAGCTGTCCATGTATGATCATATCACACATGCTCAATTACTCTTTGGGTCCTTTCCTTTGAAATGGATGTGTCTTCCATGCTTCAAATTTTTCTGATGTCCAGCAATGTACTTTTCCAGACCTCTTCCTAAACTATGTGAATTTTAAGGGCTACTGTAGGGTTTTTATCTGGCTTTGAATGCTGAATGTATCTGGCTCATTTATTATTAGTAGTATTAGTGTTAGTATTAGTATTAGTATCTGTGTCTGCTCATAAAGGGGCAGGGAACTGGGGAGGAGAAGGCCAATAAGGTAGAATTCTAGCTCAGAGCAAGTTGACTAACAACTAGTGACTGTCTTTCAGATCCTCAGCCTCACTCTCAATCTGAGAGAGTTGTTTCCAAAGGTGGAAAGAGATGGCTTAGAAGTAAATGGGCAGTATTATTGAGATGTAAAAGTGATTGACATGGGCACAGTCCACATCAACAGTGCCTTCTGAACACCAGTGGAGCCTGCACTTCTATCACAGCACATCATGTCATGTCATATCATATTATGGCTTCCTTCAAATTGTGCTGTGTTCCTAAACTTAAAGGAACAAGTCAAATGCTTGCAGAAATTTTAACTCGAACAAATAGGCTTGTGGCATTAGCATAGCACCTTGAGTTCTTTGGAGTCAAGGCATTGGCTCAATTTTCCTTTCTTTTTTTTTTTTTTTTTTTTTTTAAAGATTTTATTTATTTACTTGAGAGAGAGACAGTGAGAGAGAGCATGAATGAGGAGAAGGTCAGAGAGAGAAGCAGACTCCCCATGGAGCTGGGAGCCCGATGCGGGACTCGATCCCGGGACTCCAGGATCATGACCTGAGCCGAAGGCAGTCGTCCAACCAACTGAGCCACCCAGGCGTCCCCTCAATTTTCCTTTCTAATAAATGTTTTGGTCACAAACTAACACCTAATTCCATTATCTGTGTAATGCATACAAATTCCTTTGGTTTGTAGCAAGACCATTTGGTATTAAAGTTTTTCAAAAACCACTGACCAATTACTAAGATGTAGCCTAACGAGAAAGAGAGCCTAGACATGACCCTATAAGTAGACAGATCATTAAAAATAACTTGGCAATTGGTAATTGGAGGAAACCTTAGAAATAATTTCACCCAATCCAGTTATTTTACAGATAGGGGAAATGAGGCCCAAGTTGCTCATGTGATTTGGTCAAAAAAAGCAGCAAATGAGGATTAACATCCAAGTGTTCTGACCTCTACTTGAAGCTAAGACATGATATAATATTTGTACACTGTGCTGGAATGAACTGGGGATTTGAGGACACCAGTACAGGCTAGGTGAAAACACTGATCACATTTTTAAAAGTATTTTATTACTATGATAATAAAAATAAAATACAGAGCATTCAAGATGGATATTAAATATTAAATTCATATAAAATCTCAAAATAAAATCTTTTCCAAAAATGTTAATAAGAAAGTTGAGCTTGCTTCCATGCACATAACTCTTTTATACCAAGTTTTATGTCTGAAATGGCTACAAGCAAGTCCTGATCAAGTCGTTTTAATGATCTCTTCAAATTCTTGATAGTCACCATTGATGAGAAACTTTGTTCACACAAGTAGGTGATAAAAAGTTTAAAGCCATTTTTTACAGCCATTCAAAAATTTACAACAGTAGAAATTATCTTTAAAGAATCTAAGAGTTCTTCTTTTTTATTTTCTTTGACCGACGTAGATGTTGAAATTTCTTGTGATAACGGAAATGAATTTCAAATCCAATCAAACTTCTCCATTCCAAGTATTTGAAGAGCAAGGGGCTTGAACGTGCAGAATGTACACACAGCGCTCAAGCCCTCACCTGGCCCCCTGTGTGAACTTCACTAAAAGGGCAGACCTATGCAAATGCATCTAAGGAACCAGGATATATGAAGAAATAGAGGCAGGGCTACCTTCTGCACTTTGCCTCGCAGGAGTCCCTCCTGTTCCGCAGGCTGCTACAACAGGAAATCTCCGGCATCTCTGCAGCCTTTTTGCCCACAGTAGGCAGCACTGAGCTCTGCGGCAGAGAGCTGAGGTAGGTAGCCAAGGGCACCTTCTTGGCAGTGCTCAGTGCATCGCAGAGAAATTCATGGTTTTAGCCATTGGTGGGGAACATGGGGCCTGCCCGACAGAGCCCCCAGGTTGCTCTTGCTGAGGTCTGGACTGTTGAGCAGCTCGCGACCTCAGTTACCACAGGCCTCATTCACAGTACATCTGGGACCTTTTCTAGCATAGCAATCAGGAAGCCCAGGAAGGTGCAACTACCCGGTATATGTCTGCACGTGACAAGCTGGGGCCAGACAGGACTGTCTGCCACTCGATCTGTCTTCTCTCCCCCGTCCATTAATAATCTGGCCAACATACTCTCCTTGAGGATGAAAGTAATGTCTCCTTAGTTCTACCAGGGGACCAGCAAATGTAGTAGTTTGACTTCCCTCATCTAATAAATGGTGGTCCTAGAAATTCATGCAATTAGTATCTAATTGAAATTTTATTTTGCAAATAAATTAATAATACTAAATCTTATTATACCCACTTCGATATCACAGAGGGCTGACTGCTCTCTTTCTGCAAATGCTCAATGTCAGTGAGAACAGCACTGCTGACCACTGTAAAAACAAACATCATTATGGATAGAAAAATAAAATCAAGCAGTTTCTTTTACAGTTTTTCGCCCCAACTCCATTCATTATCTGACTGTATATGCTTCATCCATTTCCATTCCCGTGGGCTGAGCAGTTTGTGTCATAAAGAACCACAACCTGCACTAAAAATGCCCTTCTCCTATCTTTCTCTTAAAAAAAGAGAAACGTATTTTTCCCGTGGTTGGGATTAGTGCCGGGTAGACAGCCCTGTTTATACCGTGAGCAGCGAAGGCACAAATCAGCACCCAGTCTCTCCTCATTTCTTCATGGAACGATGTCCTCCTTTGGGGACCCATTCTTGGGGTCACGGGGGTGACAGCTTCCCTGCTGTCACACGGATGTGCCTAAGAACAGTTTTAACACCTCCTGTGTGGCCAGAGGGAGCGGCAGCCAAATTCTGACCTTGACCCATGGTGCCCCTGAGCGTTCAGGGCAGGGGCCGCACGAAGCACTCACCCCCACTAGGGACCTCAGCATTACGCTCATCCACTGTGCCCCGTAAACACTGGAACAAGGCACATTCCTTGCCCTTTTTCCTTGCTCAGTCAGCCGTTCTGGTGACATGGTGTTGCTGTACCTCTAACTACCCTTGATCTCAGTGGCTTGAAAGAACCATCATCATATTCTCACTCAAACATTTGGATTTGGCCAATCCAGGCTCGCTTCAGTTGGTCTTGATTTCAAGTCACAGACTGGGTCCAGATCAGCTCAACATGTTTTCTTCATCCTCTCTGGACCACCAGATGAGACTTAGTATTTTCTTCTTGCCGCAGAAGCCCAGCTGCACAAGCATATTTTCCATCTCTGTTGGTGTCGTGTCTGCTAATGGTCCATGGGGCAAGACAAGTCACGGGGCCATGGGGAACATCAGTGGAGTGGGGAAGTACACTCCCCCATCATGGTATCTCAGAGGGGTTGGAGTTGGAGGCAGTGAGTATTTGCTGACCCATCATCCAACCCACCACGTACCAAATCCAAATTACAGGACCAATAAACATGCCATCAGCATGGAGCCAAGTCTGAAACGGTCTGCTCTGAGAGGTTATGTGAAAGAATACATGTCTCATACTGTACAAATATTTCACATCAAAGCATTACCACTTGGCTTCTTGGTCAGCTTCCAGTTGATCCTGTTTGAAACAGTCAGGACTCCCCCAGTGAGGGACCCCAGTTTCCAGAACCTGTGCTGCCAGGTTTTAAAAGAAATCACTCCTTTTTTTCCTCTGACTTGTAGTCCATGCTGTTGGAACTGCCTAGGCTCCAGAACCTTCGGTACATAGTCTTCCAATCTCACCCCATGTCCAGCTCTCCTGCCATCTGAACAGCTTTCTTTCTAGGTCCCAGACTACTTCTCGGGAAGTCTAGGATGGTTTTGCAAAGTCAAAAGAAGAAGAACAAAGATCCTTTGCTAACACCCTTTTTTTCTTCCAGCTCAAACAATGTGTGTGTGTGTCTGTGTGTGTGTGTGTGTGTAGAGATTTACTTATGTGTGTGATACGCCACACTCCTATCACTGGTGATGGAGCGGAAGTTAAACACACATAAACGGTAACCACACGCATAGTACTTGCCCCTCCCTGCAGGGGAGGAAAGCCCCAGTACTATCTCTGGGCCCCCCTCACCTCTATTGTTCTGCACTGCCTTTGGTCTGAAATAGACCCATGGAAGTCACTTTCACAGGAACAATGACATTGCGCTTAGTCACATGTTTAATCTTTCAGAGTCAATATTTGCGGAAAACATGAGCGCAGCAGGCTATTGCCTTGGAGTTGTTGACCAATCCCTTTCTGAGGCTTCCCTTCTTTAAACTTCCTTTTTATTTTCAGCTCATCATTAGTTTCATAACGGGGTGTGTTTCTGTTTGTGTCACATTATCTTACTGCCCCAAAGCCTGTTGAGGACCATGGTGAGCCCAGATTCGGGATCAAGTCAAAGAGACTGCCTCCTTTGCAGCCTGGTTCATAACCTGCAAGAATGGTAAGAATGACTTGACCCAGTGCCCTCGGGAAATAGGGCCCAACTATAGGTGCCTGAGAGAAGTAATGTGGGACCAATATCCCCTCTAATACAGATGACGGGACTGTTTGTCACCTGTTTAGAAAGCTGAAACATGACCATAGAGTAAATGGTTCCTTGATACCCATTTCACACGTCAAACAAAGGAGGCATAGGGACAGATGAAGGGACAAGTAAGAGTCTCACTGTGAATTGGTGGGAGCCCTGAATGACCCTTAGGAGTCTCTGCTTCTCAGGCCATTGAGATCCTCTCTCGAGAGTAGATGCTATGAATCTTTCATTGTGCAAATCCCTTTCCAATGGCTCTCAGATAGGAGCAACGGCATCATGAAAAGATCAGAAAAGTTGTTCTGTAAGAGGAAGGCGAGCTATTTTCAGTCGCCTGACAATTTTCCATTCCTTCTTTCTAGAAGGTCTAGACAAATTGTCATCACAAGTCCTCTGGGCCATTGGTTTTCCATCCCATCTGCTACAACATGAGATAGAGAATTTTCATTGTTGCGTGTCTGTTTGTATGACTGCTTATGTAACCTATAGGCCTCAGAGAAATATAATGTTGATTTACTTTAGACATTAAGACTTGACTCTATTTTATATTTATTTCCAAAAACATAAAGTCTGAGCATCTTAGCTTGGACTCATTAAGCACCAAGAAATTCGTCTACTAAAGTGGCTCATAGAACTTGAAACAATTATAGTTTCTCCAAAAGCTTAAAAAAAAAAGAACTTTTAGTCAAGGCCATTCAGCCAAGCTCATGTGAAATGAAAATTCCATTAAATTTTCTAAAACCATTTTGCTGGAAAAGAGGTAAAAATAAATTTAGAAACCCATGAAGAAACCTGAAGTCATTTAGATAGGCTTCTCTGGGCAAAGGCCTTCAGTGGGTCTCTGCCCATTACTGGAAGCCAAAACATCTAACATCCATTTACTCTTGAATTTTCTTTATTCCCCCACCCAGAGCTCACAGTCGGCCTGTTTCTAATTCCTCTGTGCCAGCATATCTGTTAATATCCCAAGTGGCTTCCTTTACAGCCGCGTGATCATCTGTGTATTATTAACTAACCGCAAATTAAAGTCATTACTTGGTGCTTAATTTTATGTAACATTTCTTTGTAATGTGTACAAAAGAAATTTGTTTTTACAGGAGTTTGGTAAATAGCATGTGCCATGATTAATTAGAGAATTTAATGGGTCTGTTGATCTGAAATTAAATTCAGTGCAACAATTTTCTTTAAAGATAATTTTTTAAATGACATTTCAAGGTGTGTGAGCTAAAAAAAGGAAACATCTTGCACTGATGGTCTGTACGTCCCATTGTAGATGTATCTGTTTTACTTTACCTGCTAAGGGATTCATTTTTATGTTTCTAAAATCTTTAGGCACTCTGAGGAATGGCAACATTCAAATAGCTATTTTAAATCCTTTTTGGACCAAGGTAGGGTGTAAATGAACTAACAAGCAAATTCTTAAATACTTGGATGTTCTGACATGATTCAGTGTAGTTCACTGCCCTCCAGCTCTTGTGCTCTTCCTTGTCTTCAGACACACCAAATGTATTCCTGCCTCAGGTCCTTTGGACATGTTCCTTCTGCCTTGACATCTCTCTTCCTGTCTTCATGTAGCTCAAATCTTAGACAGGGACAGGGTGCCTGGCTGGCTTAGTTGGCAGAATGAGCGAGTCCTGATCTTGGGGTTATGAGTTCGAGCCCCACATTGGGTGGAGAGAGTACTTAAAAATAAAACCTTAAAAAAAATCTTAGGGACTTCTCTGACCATCCAAGTGGAGGAAGTTCCCATCCCAGTCCCTACCACATCATTGTATTTAATGTTAATTCGCAGAATAAGTCTTTCTCTGACTTTATCTGGCTTTTATTCGTTCATTGCTTTTCCTCTGTCTCCTCCTAAAA
Organism: Mustela lutreola; assembly: GCF_030435805.1. NCBI lineage: Eukaryota > Metazoa > Chordata > Mammalia > Carnivora > Mustelidae > Mustela > Mustela lutreola. Next base: position 139,059,133 of record NC_081292.1, on the reverse strand, counting down.
AGGTAAGTTCCTTGAGAGTAAAAACATGTCTGCCTTATCCTCTCTGTATCTCCAACACCTAGAATAATGCCTAGTATATTAATCAGGGCTTCATACATCTTTATGAAATGAACAGATGAATGGCAATGCTCTCACAAACCCCTAGAAATAGCCATGCCCCTGACTGAGAAAGAGAGCATAATTGGCTTTAAAAGTTTTCTTGAAGAAACAGAAAGAGAAATAGTATTTATTGGCTAGGCATGAGATGCACTAGAAAGAAATGAATAATTAAAATGTGAACAAATAGGGGTGCCTGGGTGGCTCAGAAGGTTAAAGCTTCTGCCTTCGGCTCAGGTCACGATCCCGGGGTTCTGGGATCGAGCCCCGCATCGGGTTCTGTGCTCAGCAGGGAGTCTGCTTCCCCCTCTCTCTCTGCTTGCCTCTCTGCCTACTTGTGATCTCTGTCAAATAAATAAATAAGATCTTTTTTAAAAAAATGTGAACAAATTAAAAGCTGGGAAGGACAGGGATCAAGGTTGTAACTGATTGCATAGCTTGCACAAACACCAAGTACCGATCAAGAAGTGAAACTGGGCATCGGTTGGCACCTTCTATCTTTATAAGCCCAACAAGCAGTTTGAATGGTTCCCATTAAAAGAAAAGCCACTGTCTTTGCTGATAATAAACTAAAAGATCTGATGTTTCTTTCAATTTTCTATATTTAAAGCAAGAGTCTGAAGGTTGAGATGATGTTTCATAGTACAGGGATATGAGGAAGAAGAGGCTTCAGGAATGTAACAGAGTCCTGATCAAGAATAAGAACTAAGAGATATAAATCTCCATGTTCACTGTCATACTATACTGATGTTTTATACTTAAAACACAGAGAAGTCTCTTTCCCAAGACTCCTGTGCCTTTAAAGTTCTCCTACAATTCAACATGAAGTCTGTATCAAACCAATAGTAGTAGTAGTAGTAGTAGTAGTAGTAGTAGTAGTAGTAATATGAGCCTAGAAGTATTAATAAGATTTTATTTCCCAATTATGAGTGGGGTCTAGAAAATGTTTATTTTCTGACTTTCTGAATGTGCTTAGAATGAATGGAAATCTAGGTGTCTCCATGTGCAATGAGTTGGAATTTCCTTATGTTCAAATCCCATCTATGCCATTTATTAACTGTAAACTTTGGCAAGATATTTAATTTCTCTGAGTCTTGGTTTTCTCATCTGCAAAATGGGTCTGTTATAACTCATGTGGATTACATGTAAAACACTTATTTTCACAGAATCATATGTGTCAGTCATTTTACTTATTACTTTTAAGTTTTAAGTTATAATTTAGCATTATCCCTCTGCTAGGTTATACAGTAATTCAACAGATTTACTATTGACTCACTAATCATATAGTTGTTTCAGTTATTGATGGTGGTCTGAAACTATTGTGTTTATAGTGTGAGAGAAAGCAACAATGTTTTTATATTGATGTCACTGGGAACTGGGACTATCGGCTTGGGTGAGAGCAGATACAAATGTAGGATCAATGAGATTAAGTAAAACCCTCTTGTTCTGCAAATAAATCTGCAGTAGCAATTCTGATTCATAATGTGTTTTATGTTTAAAAAGGACTCATTTTCTATTTCTGTCCACTGGAAAGGCCTGTAAACAATGGCTAACCCAATGACAGTGGGCACTCTTGGAACCTTAATTGTGTCTCTAAATACTATTCCCCACCAAAGGAACCAAGTCACTTGGAAAGATGGCTGACTCGAGGCTGATTCCAGGCCTCATGAACTTCCAGGAAGTTCATTAAATGAGTCTGGAATATCCTGTCATACCAGAAAGCAAGGAAGCTATGAAAAACTACTGGGGTTCTGCCCAAAGGATTTGGTTACCAGCTTAAAGAGGATATAACTGATCAAAGAGTTAAGCATCAGGAGGTTGATAAATGCAATGGGTTGAAACATATCAAGTATATTCAAATTCGTGTAAGTTCAGTATGATACCAAAAATTTAGACTCCCCTCTAGAGGATGCTAGGGAACAAATTCATTGAGCTAAAACACAAAACAAACAAACAAAAAATATGTGGTCTCAGAGTGACCAGAGAGTCAGGGGAATTTCCTATTTATAGAAGTTTTCCAGCTAACAAATGAAGAAAGATCAATTGAATCAGGATATCATCATTTTGTGACCTCCTAATGAATTAGTGGATCTGAGCAATGACCACCAATGGCTGCTCAGATCACCAAAGAGAGACAATCAAACATTATGTACATCTTAATAGAAGTACAAAACACTGTATAAGAAATACCCTTGACAAAATAATTGAACCTGAATTTTATCAAGCCTCTAGATCTAACTGCCAATTTAGAGGGTACAATGACAGAGTAATACAATAAATTCAAACTATTGGAAACTCCAAGACAAACACCCAGTCTCTTCAACAATAACAACATTAAAATTGCAGGGAAAAAAAGAAAGGAGAGAGAGAGATGATAGGGAGATATGTAATTTTTCTTTACATATAAATGTATTTATTTGACCATTTTTTAAAAGTTTCTTGCTTTGTTTTGTTTTGTTTTGTTTTTGACAGACAGAGATCACAAGTAGGCAGAGAGGCAGGCAGGTGGGGGGGCGGGGCTCCACGCTGAGCAGAGAGCCCAATGTGGGGCTTGATCCCAAGACCCCGAGATCATGACCTGAGCTGAAGGCAGAGGCTTAACCCACTGAGCCGCCCAGGCGCCCCTTGATCATATTTTAAAAGGCAGAATAGAATCACATCCATTTTTAAAAATAGCATCCCTGTAAACAGACTGAATTTCAGAGCTACTAGTTTTCTTCAGAAACTTCTGAAGATAGAACATTAGCAGCCTAGAAGCCTCTAGGCTCTCCTGCACTTGGGAGGGGGGGAGAGGTTGGTTGACAATTGACATTAAATAAATAGCATATGGTTGAGTTTGCCAAACTTGCTAACTCCTCTCATAGGCAACAGAGTGACTTCACTTATTCTCAGACTAAAGTCCTAGAGTAAGCAAGTAGGCTTATCAAACAGATTATTGAGGAAAGTTCCCATTGTAGATAATTTCCAAAGGTAGAAATGGATGAACTCAGAGCTTAATTGTTCAGTCCTCTCTTTTGCTTCCCAGAGTGAGGTATACTATCAGTGGTGCTCAGATCCTTGTTTCATTGAGACTCGGTGTAATGTGCTCAGTTCCTCTGATTGAAATGTGTTGGAAAAGCCATCTATGGGTAGGGAAGAGAAGTTGGTTTATTACAGTGATGGTACTATTCAAGGAAAATCGAAGCAGCCAACACCAAGCAGTGTCCTTTTTCTCTTGAACTTCAATTATCATCAGCTTCACAGTCTAAGCAAACTCAACTGGGAGAGCAGGTGGTGAGGTCAGAGAAATGAGGACAATTTTATCCAGATCTGTAGACTACCTTGATCTTCTTGGATTCCCAGCACCCCTACCTTTGTAGTCAAGATAGTTATGGGGGGTTAAGTCTTCATTTTTTTACCAGCTCAGTAAAATGGCACACAGAGCTGATCATTTTAAGGTATACCATAGATACTATGTTATTTTCCCATTGCACCCTCCATTGTTTAGATGCATAGACAGCCTCCCCATTGATGCTTAACCACTTCCCAGCACCAAGAAGCTTTCTTGGAAGACGGGAACAACCAGTCCATATTTACTGGGTTTAACATTGAGAAGATAGTTGCCTCCCAAACCTACTGTCTAAACCAGTTCTGAAATGATTTCAGATTCCCTTGCGATGTCAGACAAGGCCCTGTCCCATTGATAATCCCAGGATGCCTTGTGGATGTGGTGTGTATCTCCCACCTGTGATCTAGTGACCTCCCTGGCTTGAATTTGCCTTGACAGTTGTAGTATCATCCATGGTAACAGGAACACTTCCAACCCCACAGGTCATTTCCCTTCATCCCTCACAGAGCTATCCCTGAAGATCCAAGAAAGAAAATTTCTAGAGTTCCAATAAGTATCAGGACATTCTCAATCTCCATCAGATCAACAGGTCAGGGCCCAGTTAACAAGGTCATATAGCATTGTTTTCACACTGACAAAACACTGTGTTTTGAAGCCATTTTTCTTACCAAGTAGACAGTTGATGGGGCCATTCTAAGAGTGAGTGAAAGACTTCAGGGCACATGTTCCTCTTCTGAACAGCTGTTCCCTACTCATCAACTCAGCAGAACATGATGGGGATGGGGTCTCACGTCCTTAGAGTTCTGGATCCAAGACATAGCCTTGGCCAGTTGGTGAAGGCTTTGTGATACTCTGTGGTCAGGACTACCTACTGGCTACATGGTTTAGACGAGTTCAGCTCACTCGTGGAGGTGGAAGAGTTACAAGGGGAACTGTGGCCCTAAGTCTGAGGGTCCTGGTAGTTATTGCACCTGGGGCGGCTCCTCGCCCATCCAGTGTACCCATCCCATTCACTGACCCAGGCCAGCTGGAGAACATGCCTCTGGGGCACTAACTCCCCAAATTCTGCGTCACCCAACTGATCCAGAGTCAATACTTGGCCACTTCAGGCTGTAGTGGTGCCCAGCCCACACTGAGCCCCCAGGATCCCCCCCTGGCCCGACATCTGTCAATTAAGAGAGACTTTTAATTCATCAATCTTAATGAGTGGACTTTGTGTGGAACCTGACCCAAGCGAAGCAAATGCTTTGTTATGTTCTCTTTTGTTTGAAGGAAAACAGGATCAATCTGGTGTTCCCAGAAGGAAATCTGACAGAATGGAGCACCTTGGGGTAGAGAGGTTGGGAAGAGTGGGGGTGCAGGCCAAGGAGGTGAATGTGGGACCTCCTCACTGCCATACTCGTCTCAACCTCATTTAGCTCTTGTCTTTAATTAGCCCCTCAGTGAAAAGTTCTGTTTTAAGTAGAATCTTAGACTAGGGATCCAGAAAAAGACCAGCTCTATCACACCAAGCCCTCCATTTCAACTAGAGAGAAAACAGGAGAGAAAGGAGACATATCTCCAAATTCAATTCTGTCTTCAGTTATGCTTTAAAGAGGACTTATGTCATTCACCAAAGAGATGTAGTTTCCCCAGGGGAGACAGCAGGTGTACATTTCCTCTCAAGGTTATTTAATTGCTGTCAGGAAGACATATGATTAACAAAACCAAATGCTGGAAATATGAAGTATAGACAATTTTAAAGTTGTTTATAGAGTTGATTACAGTATATCATACAATGTGTTTATATGCCATAAACCTGCCTATCACAAACTGTTCCCACACCTGCGCATCTGCATTGAACAGTCCACTGCTTAGCTGTGCATAAATCCCCTGCTGAGACAATGGCCAGCACCCAGCAGAACCCAGCTTCCCCCGATGGCCTCTCTCGGTCACCTTGTATGCACCAGCTTCGTTCCAGTGAAGCTGAGGCCAAAGGCCTGCAGACCTGTAGTGTCATCTGCTGCAGTGAGAGCCCTCTGAGCTCCACAAAAGGAGAACAGCAAGAAAATGACAGGCCTTTGGGGGTTCCTCAGTGTCTTTTAAGATATTGCTATTCAAAATGAGGCCCGCTGTTGTCATCTTGGTTACCATTCAGAGAGGAGACCAGGATAGAATCGAGAGAAAGCATTTAAAATGTTGATATCCATTTGGTAGGATGAGTTTATGTCTGTTGAATCTAATAAAAAAATGGCACTTGGGTGTTGTGTGTATTGGTTTTTTTATTCCATTTTTAGTTACTTTTATTGCCCCTTCCAAAATATCAGGCTGTGATAGATTGCAAATTAAAAAAAAAAAAAAAAACTTCTCTTTCACTCTACATAATTTGAGAAGCACTGCCTTAGAGTGATGCACCCCTCCCTCCCGCAACTCGCCATATCCCCAAGCTTCCCTTGGCACTCTGACAGTTCCCAAGAGTCAGCCAGGGCAAAAATGTGGACCTAGAAAGATGGTCTTCCCAAGAGGCAAAGGGTCGTTCATGGGTGAGAAGCACCAAGGGCTGGTAGAGCTCATGAAACCAGCCCAGTTGAGTCCTGGTCATAGCATACACCTTAGTCTTTCCAACAGTTAACAGTGTTGTAATGCTAGTCATAGAAGCAGCAGCAGTCAAGACTTACATAGGATTTACTGTGGTGTAGCTACTGTCCTAAATGCTCTACGAATACCAGATGACAAGTGGTTCTTCTCTTTGGAGTGACATATATGCACACCTCCCTATACACATATACTGGAAAGCATAGTATCAAGCCAGTTTGCATGGATCTGAAAATTTGCTAATGACTGACCTCTTATTCTGGTATTTCAAGACATCCTTCCAAATATACTAGAGACACTTATTAGAACTCCCAGGAAATAAGAATTTCATGTTCAGATACTGGTCATAGAGCTCAGCTGGAAAATTGTTTTTAACAGAAACAACATTCCATCTTGGAAAATATGGAGATATTTGGACCTCTGTTTTTATTTTTTGTTGTTGCTCTTGGAAGTTCTTCGGCGGGAAACAGAGATTCACAAAATACATGTTAAGAGGCAAAGACAACACCACCACAAAACTTGTTTCACTGTACAGAAAGGTTATCTAGTACCAAGTCTTTCATTTACTAGTTTTCTCCTCACAGATAGGTTGTAAGACTGAGGCACAGTTTAGATATTTCTGTACTCCTTGCCCCTTGTTGAGGTTCAATAAATGTTCAAATTTTATGAAGTCTGTATTCCACAAATGGAATCTATTTGCCCTTGAAGTATGAGCCTTCTTAGACTCTGTGTGAGGTGGGTGAATTCTGCCCTCTCCCGTGATCTCTGCTATATCCAAAGATATCCCACTGCTGTTCGCAGCCAGATTCACTATTTAGCTTTTGAGTGGTCAAAATAAGTTAACCACACACAGATTTTCAGTACATCATTGTAGGTAGGGATCAAGGAGTTCACCCTGAGGAAACTTAAGCAGGGGAAACATTAGCTTCTCTCTCATGTATCCATGGCCTTTTTCCTTCCTTGGATTTTAGGGATAACCTGAGGCTTGACTTTGTGGGGTTAATGGATGTTCCCAACCCAACATGAGCAGGGATGGGGATGTTTTCTCCCGACTGACTAAAATCTATTCTTCTTCTCACCAGTTTAAAACCTAAGTGATAATGCTGAATTACCAATTAATATTCACTGGAAGCCCATAGCATTCCAGAGCCATGATTCCTGCCCCTAGTGAACCATGAATCTCAAGAGACTTTCTCCACATTAATTCCTTGTGCCCTTCAAGATGAGATTATGGGTATAGGCATTCTCCTGAAGATAGGGAAGAGAAAAAGTGGGCCTCCAAGGTAGCTCAGTGAAAGACACAATGTGAGTTAGTGAAAAGACAAGAAGAAAAAGGTATCTGTTACTTAGTGGGGATGTTTCCAGGAGAAAATGTCCAAACTTGTTTCATTGTGTTATTTCTTATGTCTCTATAGTAACAAGAAATAGGACAGTTCCTTATAAAATGCCCTCATTTTATAATGAGGGTGCCTGGCTGGTTCAGTTGGTGGAATGAGCGACTCTTAATCTCAGGGCCATGAGTTCAAGTCCTGAGTTGGGTGTAAAGATTACTTAAAAAAAATAAAGCATTTTTTAAAAAATTGTCATTTTACCTTCCCAACAAAGTAATGAGAACGATATTAATATGTTCACTTTATAGATAAGGACACCAAAACTCAGGAAGAGTAAGTCTTTTTCCCCACATTCATACATACTGGAGCAGAGGCAGGACCCTAACTGAGGTCATCTGCCTTTAAGCTCAGTGCTCTTTTACCATCGCAGATGCCTTTATGGTCTTTTCCTGGATTTACCATATCCCAAACTGAATTCCTGATTATTCCTCTAAATCTTTCTTCTCTCAATATCTGTGTAAGTCTGGGAGTCATCTTTTGACATTTTATTCTCTCACTTTCCCAAATCCAAACCATTACCAAATTATGGTAATTTCATGTTCAAACACCCCTCTTGCTACTTCTCATTCCCCCACGTGGATCAAGCATTCCAGTCATCTATTTGTAAATGCACGTCAAAGTGGAATGTGTCCAATTAAGAATGTTACCAGGAAGACAGAGCAGTTGGGAGATGAGCTAGATTTCCTTTTAAAAATAAGATTTGGAGGGGAACTTGGGTGACTCAGTCAGTTACGCCCCTGACTCTTGATTTTGGCTCAGGTCATGATCTCAGGGTGGTAGGACTGAGCCCTGCATTGGGCTCTGCCCTTAGCAGGCAGTCTGCTTCTCTCCCACTCCCTCTCCTTCTCCCTCTCACTTGAGTGCACTCTCCCTCTCTCTAAACTAAATAAATAAATCCTTTTTAAAAAATTAGATTTTGAGAGGATTCTTCAAAAGAAAATAAGGAAAAATTAAGTTTGTGAGTCACCATATTTGCTTGGCTATACTGAGAAGTATTAGTTGTAGTCACGGTCGTATCTTTTTTTTCAAGATTTTACTTATTTATTTATTTGAGGGAGAAGAGAGAGAGAGAGAGAGAGCATGCATGAACAGGGATGGGAAGGAACAGAAGGGGAGAGGCAGTCGGGGAGGGGCAGAGGGAGAGAGAGAATCAGCAGCAGACTCCACACTGAGCTGGAGCCGGAGGTGAGGCTGGATCTCACCTCCAGGAGATCATGACCTGAGCTGAAACCAAGAGTCAGATGCTTCATAGACTGAGCCACCGAGGCACCCCGTCATGATCCTATCTTAAGTTTGTATTTTAACTTCTCTAAGTGCAACTGAAATCCTTTCAGGAATAAATCAGAGTTCCAATTAAATGCACAGTGATTTAACAACAAAAGAAACTAATGCTTTAGATGCTCTAGTTTTTCTCTCACAATCAGACTCTGAAATCTGGGCAAGAAAATGTTCTTATAATTTTACAGATTGAAAAAACTGAGGTACAGAGAAGCAAAGTGACTTGGCCAGTGTCACACGTCAAGACTAGGATCTAGAATACCCACACCCATTTAGGGGTTCTTTTCTCATAGGCTTTGCTAGCCTCACTGATGCATTCTGTCCTCATATTTTAATGCTAAGATGACCAAAGAATAAAAAGCAATCTAGGAAATTAAAGATTTAGCAGAAGTCTGTGGCACGTACACTGTGGCCCAGATACCATAGTTCTTCTGTTGTTGTTCTAGACACAGTGTGTGTGCTCCAGAAAATAAGAAGCAAAGACCTCAGTCAGAAATTTTCTTAAAGGACAAGAGTATTAAAAGTAACTATAACTATGATAATTTGGTAATGAATGCACCATATAAAAAGAGGTAAATTGTGACATCAGAAATATAAAAGGGTAGAGTTCTTGCATGCAATCCAAGTTTGGTTGTTAATGTTATATCTAGAAAACGTTTTATGTAAGCCTCAAGATAACCACCAAATAAAAACTTCCAGTATCTTCACAAAAGATAAAGAGAAGAGAATCAAAGCAGTCCACTATGCAAAATCATCAGTTCACAAAGGAAGGCAGCAAGGAAGGAAAAAAGGAACAAACGGACTAAAAAGCAACCAGAAAACAGTAAGACAGCATTAATAAGTCCTTACAGATCAAGAAGTATTCCAATGTAAATGAATTAAATTTTCCAATCAATTGCACAGAGTAACTGGATGGATTAAAAAAACAAGACCCAGTTATCTGTTGCCTATAAGAGACAACGTTCATACCACCCAGAATCATCTATAAATTCAATGCGATCCCTATCAAAAATCTATTGACATTTTTCAAGAAATAGAAAAAACAATCCTGAAATTCATGTGAAACCATAAAAGATCCTGAACGCCCAAAGTATGAAGAACAAAGCTGAAGGCATCACGCTTCCTGATTTCAAACTAGATTACAGAGCTTTAGCAATCAAAACAGTATGGTACTTGCAAAAATACAGACACACAGAGCAATGGAATAGAAGAGAGAGCCCGAAATAAACCCCTGCATGTAAGTCAACTTTTCTTTGACAAGAGAGCCAAGAATACTCAATGCAGAAAGCAGAGTCTCTTTAATAAAGGGTGCTGGGAAAGCTAAGATAACCACATGCAGGAGAATGAAACTGGGCCCCTATCTTATACCACACACAAAGATTAACTCAAAATGAAATAAAGACTTAAAACAGAAGAACTGAAAACCATAAAACTCCTAGAGGAAAGCACAGGGGAAAACCTTTTTGACACTGGTTCTGGCAATAATTTTTTAGATATGACACCAGAAGTACAAGCAACAAATGCAAGACTTAAAACTGGGACTACATCAAACTATATAGCTTCTGCACAGCAAGAGAAACAACCAACAAAATGAAAAGGCAGCCTATGAAGTGGGAGAAAATATCAGCAAATCGTATATCTGATAAGGGGTTAAAATCCAAAAGATATAAAGAACCCATAAAATTCAATAACAAAACAAAAAAATAATCTAATTGAAAACGGGCAGAGGAACTGAACAGATAATTTTCCAAAGAAGATATATAAATAGCCAATAGACAGAGAAAAGTGCTCAGTATCACTGATCATCACGGAAATGCAAATGGAAACTACAAGGAGTTATCACCCCACACCCTTAGATAACTATCATCAAAAAGACAAGAAATAACAAGTGTTGGTGAGGATGTGGCAAAAAGGGAATCTTTGTGTACCATTAGTGGGAACGTAAATGAATACAGAAACTTGGAAAACAGCATAGAGGTTTCTCAAAAAATTAAGAATAGAACTACATATGATCCAGCAAACGCAATGCAGGGTATGTATTCAAAGGAAATGAAAATAAGGTCTCGGAAAGATATCAGCAATCCCATGTCAACTGCAACATTATCCACAACAGTCAAGACATGAAAACCACCTACATATTCATCAAAGTAGGAAGATGTTCTGTGTGTGTGTGTATACATATATACATATATACATGTGTGTGTGAGAGTGTGTGTATATGTGTGTGTATGTGTGTGTGTGTATATATATATATATAATATATAATATATATAATATATATTATATATAATATATATTATATATAATATATATATATAATATGGAATATTTAGCTAAGAGAAAGAAGGAAATCCTGCCTTTGCAAAAACATGCATGTAACTTGAGGGCATTTTTCTAAGTGAAATAGGTCAAACAGAGAAAGAGAAGACAATACTGCCCGCTATCACTTACATGCAGAATCTTAAAAATAATAATAATAATAATAAATCACTGACACAGGCAGTAGAATGGTGGTTGCCGGGGGAAGGGCGTGGGGAAATACAGAAATGTTGGCCAAAGGGTACAAACCTGCAGTTACAAGAAGAGTAAGGTTGGGGAGATCTAATGTTCAGCATGGTGAATGTAATTAACCATATGCAGTGTATACCTAAAAGCTGCGTAGAGAATAGATCTTATATGCTGACACCACAGAAAAAAATACGGCAATAATGTGACAGGACAGAGGTGTTCACCAATGCTCTGGTGGTGGTCTTTTCCCAAAAGAAATATCCAAGCCAACATGTCTCACACCTTAAGCTTATACAATCTCATATGTCAATTATATCTCAACAAAACTGGGGGAAAAGAGCTTCTCTTTGTCAGTGAAACAACAATTCTTCAGGGGAAAACTCGCTATTTCTGTAACGCTCTCTCCCACGCTGCTTCCTTCAGCACTGGCTACAAATGCTCCATAAAGAGGCTGTTAATGTGACCCATCTCCTCCCTTCAAAATATCTTTTCAAAACATCGTTTTTCCTTATGGTTCTTCTTGGAATCAGAAGCCATATATTCTAAAGAAATTTAAGAAGCCATCTAAAGAAGTTTTTTAAAATTTAGTGGTCTATATAGGTTGGATTGGGTCACTACAAAATAGAATCATTCTTTTTGTCAGCATTCTGTAGTCTATGCAAAGTATCTCTCTCCTCCCCGTGTCCATGTTGTTGAAAAATTTGCCACGGGCTTCCCAAAAGCTGGCTTTTCATGCTAAAGTACACTCCTAGAAGTGCAAAGATAATAAGTTAAAAAAAAAAAAACTGTCAGTGATGTAGATGAAAATGGATGTTAGAGCAATTCCCAGGCAGCAGAGAAAGACTCCAGTGTTTACATAATCCCCGTGTGCATGCGTGGATTCTTCTCCGCTTCCTTGCTAAACCTCATCTGGCTTTGCTCAAGACCTCAAATGCAGTGAATTCGAGGCAGCACCTAATATTTATTCATGCCATTGTCAAGAGCATCTTTGCAGTTCTTGCCAAGGTCTGTCGTTGAATATGTTTATCCAGCTGCATGGCAAAAACATAATACACAGTCATCATTTTACTCAGTCACCTACTCAATATTTTCTTCTATGATTAAATTAACTCATAAATATTGCACTTTTAATGCCAGAAAGCCATGGTTCATCCAGCCAGTTGAATACTTGTTTGTCCATTTTCTGGGCACTCAGTCATGACCTTACAGAGTTTGAAATAATGAAAAGCACTGCATTTACTTAACATGCACAAGAAACAGAGCAGGATCCTTCTGTGAGCTCCGTTATCATGCAGTGCAAGGCTGCAGAAGAACTTTTGTAAGCAGCACTGAAAACCTGTAGGTAGGGGCTGCGTTGGAAGTGGTTTGGGTGTAGATACGTAATCTGCTCTGATCGGTCGATGCGAAGGACAGAAATGGTGGCTCTATTTGCAACTGGCACAATGTCTTGCTCTACCAAGGAGAATTTCAAATACACACACCTCTTGGTCACACTTGTACTCAATTCATTACCAGACTGCGTTCATGAACCCTGTAGGCACTTGCTGTGTTCTGTGACGTCTTGGAACTTCTTTCTCTAAACATTCCCACACGGACGGCTTGTTTAAAGCAGCTGACACAAGGCCTTACGCGCCAACCTTCAGTGTCGAAGGGCTAGTGTCGAAGAGCTGCTGCCGAAGGGTGAGAGTCTGCCCTTGCAGTCCCAGGCTAGCCCAGGTGACAGTAACGCAACAGGCATCTACACAGATACCTGGCCCCAGAGGCAAGAGCCATGTACCTCGGGACCCTTCTGGAATCACCTCCTGAATGAAATATTTATAGCTGGCACTGCAGGGCAGTTAGCTTTTCTAGAATTCTATCCAAAATCGCGCTGTTGTTCTGGGAATAGCCTCGGTTAGCAGTTGCTCATGATGTCAACGCTTTTGGAAACTTTTAACAGTCATTTTTACTGTTTTTATTTCAAAAATAAAACTTAAAGGAGCTTGAAAAGTAGGTTTTTAGATGATCACACAATGGCCTGATTTCCATGGTTTCAGTTCTGTGCATTTTACTTTATGTGCACCTACTGAAATTAACCAAAATTAATCCATATTTGAACAAAGACTGAGGATACAAATGAGCCCTAACTTTCTAGGCTCCTCGGTGCAGTGCACTAGCTGAAGCGTTTGGAATGCATTGGCCCTGGGAGGCGAAGAAGTTATAGCAAACAACATATGGGCTTTAAAACTGGAACTATCCAAGACAGAACAAGAAAGCTATTTTCACTTTACTTGTTCCTTTTTTTCCCCCTCCAGAAGATGAATTATTTCTAATCACATTTTATTTTCATCTTCAGAGCTAGATCCCAAAAGAGCCAGGTCGTTTCAAACTGCTGGTGAGTTTGCAGCCCCGTCCAATGATTACCTAATGCATTTGTGTCATCTGCTTTCCTTGTTGTGTGAAAACACACTAAGGAAATGTGTAAGTGCACTGAATTGTTCCCAACTCTTTTATTCACCTTTCAGCATGCTAGTTCCTTCCCTTGGCATTGATATCATTATGCATTTGTCAAAGATAGACTGTCACTTTAGGGCCTCTATTATGTGCAAGAATTGGCAGCAAATTTTGCCACTGGGATTTGCTTATATCCTCTGTATGTTATTGTACTTCTTTGGCATTCAGTAAATTCCGTACACCCACTTCTTTGATGTTCATTCCAGCCCCTAAATGTGGAAACAATGACTGAAATTTTGGATCAAAGCATGGCAGGCAACACAGCTCTCTGCTAGTTCACTAAACATGGAGTATCTCCCCCCTTCCCCCGCCCCGAATCTAGACCAATAGTCCTCTAAGAACAGTTCTGGTTTCCCCAGTGCAAAGGAACTAGAGGAAGTTAAAGAAAACAAATCCAAGATTTTAAGAAAAAGAAAGAGATTAAACAAGACAGTGAAACTGAAGCGCACGATCATTTTTAACCATAGAGAAAGCTAAGTACTGTTCCAATTGGTCCACCTGTTCTTTTTTTATCCTACGCATCCCCCACCCTCTAGTCTAGTCTAGTCTAGTCTAGCACTTCTACTGAGCCAGGCTTTTTTCACATTTGGGAAGTCTCTAGATCTCACTTCTGTATAACGTCAGCTACACTAGATGGCTCAGGTTTTTTAAAACAACTTTTTAAAAGAAGTATTAAAGGGCCCGTGAATTAAGGAATTATAAAAGTAATTGACAAAGAAAACCAGAACTACCAAAATTTCAGTATGTTACTTTTGCAAACTAGAATTAGCTGTCTGGAACACATTTTCAGTGTTTGCTTTTGCTTTACTCCTGGGATGCCAGTATAAATAATTACTTCATTCAATTTATTTCACAGGTCAACTTTGACTCATAAAAGCATTAAAGCAGGTAACCCCCTAGGGATGTTGGGAAGACAGATGAGCAAATAGATAGGAAACTGCTATAAGCTCTTTGAGGGGAGAAAAAAAGACACTTTATAAATCCAGGGTATTTTATGGTTATGTTTTCACTTCATTCCATTTGGTATCCAGAATGTGTTAGTTATAATTAATATACAATGTTGGGAACTATTATAAAAGTACCATACTCCTTTTAAATTTAGTAAAGAAGATAATTGTGTTTGGGGAATGTCATCCTGTATAAATTAGAAGAATTCCGAGTAGAGTGCCATAACTGAGAATCGGGCTGACTGCACTGATGGAGAAGAGAGATGTTAGCATGGTAGCCCGTGCTCCATCAAAGGTTAGAACTCGGAGGAGGTAACATGACAGTCCTTAAAATACCAGTTTCAGATGGTCTACGTGGGAAGTTTTTAGGGACAGATGTATGCAACAGTGACATCTAGCGGTTGTAGAGATAATTACAAATATGTCTCATTTTAAAAACACACAACGTTCCCTATTATAACCAAATACTCTGTATTGTTAAATGGTGCCTGGCCACAGTGTAGGTCAGTAATTCAGGTTAGATCGCCACTGCAGCTACATTTACTGTTTATTCACTAAGTAGGTTCCAAAGTCTGTTGTCCCATTATCATTATTTTCTTGCTTTTTAATTTTACTAAAATTATAGTGGTCTAACTCTCCAAGGGTCTCTCTGATCCTCCTAAGCACGCTTAGATATTTTTGCAAGCATAAATGAGACTTTGTGCTACTGCAAACCCAGCAAAAATGGAAGCTACACTTGACTCCACTGTTAGATATTCCAGGGAAGGCACGTGTGACCCTGAATATTTTCATTGTTGTAGAACTGCTCTAAGAAATTCATTAAGATTTTTTTCCAAGTTGTTGACGAAGAAGGGAAAGGAGAGGAAAGAGAAGGAAAGGAAAATAAAGGAGAGAAGGGGGAAAGGGAGGAAAGAGGGAAGGCAGGAAGGCAGGAAGGAGGAAGGGGAGAGGAGGGAGGGATGACAAGAAAGAGAGGAAAGAAGGAGAAGGAAAAAAGAACAGGACCACCCACAGATCTTCAGTAAGTTTTGGTAACCGCTCCATGAACATGATCACACATCTAAAGAGGGAATTCAAAGAGCTATTAGCCTCCCCCCAATTTTTTCATTTTAAATTTCATTCTTTCAACTGGCATGGCAGGCAACTAACTGAGTAAGATAAATAACAACAATAAGAATTTTCATTAAAAAAGACCAAGAAGAGCCACTGCTGCTTGGAAGTACCTACAGCAGGGCCACTTGTAAGAGGATGCTTAAAAAGCGCCCTCTCCGCCATGTTGGGAAAGAAGGCAACAGAAGCCTGTCAGGTCACCTGAGCTTCTAAGTGACTTATGGCCACACCACGGCTGAGCACATCAAGTGACTGCTGACCAGCTTCTCAGGCGATTCTCCTTTAGAGAAACCGTCATCTTGTGGCAAGTTGTTTCTCAATCTTAGACTCCCTTATGTTGGGTTTTTCTCTTCAACTGCCCGCCTCCTTAAGTCCTCAAGATGGGAAGACCTTAAAGGTCCCTTCTTTGACCTCTTCTTTGCTATCTACCCAACTCCAGTGAGAAAATCAAGACATAACTCCAGAAAAAATGCCAATTGCTCTTTAACTAAGCCCACACCTCTTGTGCCCAAATGGCAGAGAAGAAAGAACATTATAGAAACTGCGCTGCTTCGAAAGAGCATGTGTGTGTGAAAACGGTGATTTGCATTAAGCAAAGAGCCCTAGGACAAAAGCATGGGGATGGTCTCTGCAAAGAAAGTCTGGGAAATGATTCCCATCGTGTCAGGGAGAGTTAGGGGAGACGTGCATTGAAACAGAGCAGATAGCCGGGTCTGTTTGCTTTTCCAAGGCCTTTGAACTGCAAGCTCGCCTATCCAGATTCTGAAGTAAAACAACGCCATGTTCCTATCCCGGCTCTCACGGCAGATTCCTCGGCCCTGTTGCTTCTCCTAGAAACTTTCACGGCAGGCCTTCGAGGCAGACGCACCGGGAATGGCTGTGCCCAGGCCTCACCTCTCCCTTGGGAGTTGTGCAAGAATGTGGCTGGGCCAGCTCTTGTCTTATCCACTCTGGAAGCCCAGTTCGATGATTTCTCCAGTCAGATCCAGGGTCCCTCCAGAGCAAAAGTAGAACTTTCCTGTAGCATGTGGTCCTTCCCTCCCCAGACTGCTTAGGCCACCGCATTACCAGCTCCTGCCAGTCCGAGGAGCAAGAGGCTGGCATGAGGAATCAATTTCCTTCTTTTCCCCTTAAAGAAAAAAACCTGCCTTGCAAAGCTTTCCCCGGTGTTTCAGTACCAAAAAAAAAAAAAAAAAAAAAAAAAAAAGCAGTTGCGTGACAAGCATACCCTTTCCTTGCTTACAGCTTTGGGTCTGGTTTTACTGCATTATATAATCTAATAATCCTTTTAATTTCTTTAGAGAGATGTTTTAGATATATACAGGTGGCATTTGGATGGAATCACATATGCCATAAAGCTGTCCGCTCCTATCTGGCTTCAGAATACAGAAGAAGGATCTGTTTTACAGACATTCCAGAATTTTTACATGGTCAATTGGCTGGTTTTGTATTCTGGAACATATCAGAGCGTCTGCAGGAAAATACACAGATAAATTCTATAAAATGGTGGCAGGATTTCTGATTTACTGGTAGTGCTGGTTTGAATTTTCGCAAAAATATTTAGCCATAGGACAATGTATTAGACGTATTCTTAAAGGTAAATAACTGCAGCCAATAAAAGTTCGGCCTATAAAGGGTCCCATCTTCTACTAGTTTTCTGCACCGAGAATTACTACCAGTATAATCATGGCTCCCTGCACACTAATATTTCCTCTGATACAGTATGATCAATGTTGTGGAAAAACATTTATTATATTTCTTCTAGCTACTTAAAGGCATTACTGAATTATGGGCATCGCAAAACGAATCCACTGTGCATTTTTTCTTTATGTGACGTTTTTACAATCTTCATTTTCTGCTTTGCAGCCACTGAGCTATAGAGATCCACACTTTGTCCCTCTTACAACTGCCACTGGGGCCACCCTCTCCTTTCTGCTTTATTACATCTGAAATGCACTTCATATGATAGCATTCCTTTTCATTCTGTGCCAGACTCTTATTTGAAAGGAAGAAGTTATGAAAGAAATTAAACAATCCGTGTTGTTAATAACAGTTCTTAATCTCCTTACTTAACAAAGGTTATGAAGTTTAGACTGAGGAAAGGACAAGGGGAGGAGATGGTATTTCACAGAATCATTCCAGAAGAGCCAATGGACTCGGAATGGGTGTGGGGTTCGCGGTTTTGACATTTAACAATTTTATTAACATCTTTGCTTATTACGCACCTTGATCCACAGGATCTGCAGCTGGGAGAGAGTGTCCAGCTAACAGCCCGCGTCTCAGGCCCTGCCAGGGGATGAATCAATTAGCAAGAGAAGCAATGATGCAAATGCTCCGGGGTCACTCAGGATGCTGTTTGCCTTTTTGATAGAGAAAGCATGCCATAAATAACATCACACCTCAGGAAATCATTCCGGGAGGCCCAGATGCGGGCAGGGCTGCTGCCGGGGACGGAAGGAATCATTTGCTCATTGTGTGTATTTCCCCCATCTCAGTCAATGGAGGATTTGTAGTAAAATCAAAGTATTTAAAAGGAGGACAGTATGTGGTAACGGAGGCATGTTTAGTAATTTTTTTTAGTACCAGAACCTGTGATTTATGACCCAGAGTTACAGCCAACTTTATTACAAAAATGACTTCACCCATAATAACCTTATTCAGGGCTCTCTGGAGAATGATGTAGTACCCAACAGCATTATAATCTAGCAAATATTCACAAACAATTCCCCGCCTCGGTCTCCTTTCCCCCCCCGCTCCAGTCTCCACCCCAGAGGCAAGCTTCCCCCTTCACTGCCTGGAAGAAGTTGCCTCCCAGCAAAGATTCTGTGCTCTTTCTGTGGGGATTTGCCCAGATCGCAGATTTATAAGCAGCCTGGGACAGAAAGCTGCCTCCTGGGTCTGGGTCACACCTTCCCCAACCTTCTGGCCTGAGGAACAGTGAGCAGAACACACCCACTCACCTTTCATTTCCTCCCCGCACAGAACTTGCACAGAACTTGCCTCGACTCTGCACCCCAGGCTACTCTACCAGAGCTCTGATCCCCACCACCTGAGAAAGGATCACTGCAGTCCCCACCCCCCACCACCATTTAAATTGCCATGGTAACCACCAGCTGCACTAAAACTGCTGGGGCTGGGTGTCCAAGCAGGGTCCCCTGGGTGTACCGGGATCTAGGAACTGGCCCTCCATCTTATTAAACTCTGGTGTCAGTTCCTAGCAATTGTTTTAAATTTACACCCTCAGAGGGGCTTAGTGGGATTACATGTCCATTTGCATTAAAACAGGTTTCTGTCATTAAACTGCCATACAATAAGCTTCCTCGGGACGAATTAATGAGCTCTAAATATCATCAAGTAGAAGTTCACTTCACCAAGAGGGCCACCAAGGGGGGCAGAAGGAAGTGGCTGCTCAGAAATCTCAGCCCAGGAGAAATGTAAGTGCCAAGTGAGAGGAGTCTTGTCCTGGTTCTTGGCTGTGAGATAAATGGTTTCTGATTTAGGGCCGATCTGGGAGAGCTGGTGACATTCTCCCTGTTCACCAAAACCCCACACTTCACCATCTACTCCTTATTCCAAATACACCTCTACTCTTGACCTTGGCTGCTGAAATTGGCTGATGGACTGTCAGCCCCTTTACTCTGTGACATGTCTGTTGTCTATCTGTCCTTGAGGAACTTGTCTGCATCTAAGCTGGCTGAGAACAACAAGCTCAAGGCACAGCACCCCCTGTAGCTGGATTGAAGCCTCCTGACTCTAAAATGCAGGGCTAGTTGTTAAGGGACTATCCCCACACGCCATCGGCAAGCTGGATCCCAGAGAACTAGTCTCTGATTAGGAGCACCTTACTCTGGTCACCTAGAAGCAGAACAGGAACAGGGACAGTTTTTAAGGCTGGCTTGTCCCTGCTCACAAGGACCGCCAACACTTGCCCTGACAAATACAGATGTATGTCTAAGGAGCCATTTTTCATCAAAAACAAGTAAATCAATCTCGACTTTCTTTTATGGAAAGGAGTGAGACTTGGTGCTAGACAGACTTCCTGGTCCACAGGAGCTGTGATCTCATTTCTGTGCAGTCTTAACAGGGGACAGTAATGTATGATTGAGACCCTGCTATATTTAGGAATGACAAGATAGGCATTATTAATAGCTTAATTGACATTAAGGCAATTACCCCTACCCTTATTACAGTTTGTAGAATTACACAGAAAATATTGGCTGAGGCCTTTTTCTCCCTAGAGCTACCCAAGGATACAGCATTGTATTTCATGCCAGATCCCAGCTTTGACATTAGATACTTAGCCATAGAATGATTCCAGTAAATCATTATAAATGCATTATAATAAAGATGTTATGAGCTATCAGATATTAACCCCCAACCCCTAAAGAGAGATAAATAGTCCAGTTGCATGATTCTCACTTTTGTTTCATAAGAAATAAGCTTTTGCAAAGAGCAACTGACTAATGAATTATAAAATGGTGTGTTGAGCTCAGATAATTAAACAATGCATTTTAGTGTCTAGTGCAGGATGAACACTAAATCATACACAAATAAAAAGGGAAAAACCTAACCCCCAAGCCCAGCTCCTATTTTCAAATAACATTAAAGGTGGGTCTATATTCCAGAAATGCTTCAACTCTTTTTTTTATCTGATTAGAAGGACATATCGAGTGCAAGATCAAGACACGAGGAGGTAAAGTAAACCAACACTCAGAACAAGAATTCTGGAGGTGCTAATTTCAGATAAGCCCACAAGGTGATTTTAATGGAGATTTTACATGGAGATAACTTCCGTTCCCAAAGTGTTTACTGGGGCAAAAGTCTAGAAGAATCTTGAAGTTTCCAAGTTTCCTTATACTTTTCTGTTTTGTCTGAATTCATGGTAATAACATATGAGAGGGGTGTTAAAAACTGTGGCTTTGACCTTGTAGTAGAAGACTAACGGAGATGCAAGAGGCGGAGAGGTTGGTTGGTTTGGGCTTTCACCACTGTCCTGAGGGGTCACCATTCCTGGCAGGGCTCCATCTAGTGGTCAATCTTGGATCACCAAGAAGTTTTATCCTCAGGTGGCTGGCATATGGGACTGGTTTGCTATTGGCTGCTGTTTCAGACATGTCTTGAATTGACCCCAAGATTTGAGGCTGCGGTTAAGCATGTCCTGAATATGTGTTTTAGTCTCCCAGCTTCTCAAAGGCGTGGTGACTGCCTCAAGGCCATCTTCTGTTTCTTGGTCAAACAGCACACCACTAATAACCAGGTGGCCAAAATTAGAGATGACCTTGGAATCCACGTGGGCAATGAGCACCTGTGCTGGTGTGGAGCTTCCTTGGAACACCAGGTACATCCTGTTCCACTTAGCCGTTCCTCTCCTGTGCTCCAGTCCAGCCAGACCAGTCTTTCCTCCATTTGTCCACGCGGCTTCAGTGTTGTCCAAATCAACTGACTTCAACCCTAACCAGAGGGTTGGGTGAACATTAAATGAGATCAGTTCTATAAAGATCTAGCTATGAGAAGTACCTCTTAGAGAGTAAGCCCACAATGAAATGCTACTATTTTTATATTAGTTATCTTGTCATTCTTTGTCTCTGGCTATTCTCATTGTTCTGCCCTTACATCTCAGGGTCCAGCACAGTATCTTAAGGCACTAATGTCATACATGCTGGCTATCCTGAACAATACTGACGGTAACAAGTACCAGTAAGAGTTACCATTTTCTGACCACTTGATAGCAGCCAGCCACCAGGCTAAGGCATCATCGTCTCAATCAATTCTTTCAACAGGGCTGTGTGGCAAGTACTATTTTCATTCTCATTTTATGGGAAACTAAAGTTTAAAGACGTTATGCAACTTGCTCAAGGTCACACAAGCTCATAGGTGGGCCACCAAGATGTAAACCCAGAATGGGCCTAGACTCGGAGTCTCAGCTCTCTGGCACTGCATTGGGCTGATTTTGTCATCTTTCTTCTCTTTCATTTAGACTGGGCTCCATCGAGGATCAGTCAAGGGGACATATCCACTCTTAGATGGACGACCCTCAGGACTTTGATCTTTGATGTCCCAGGAAGTCCAGAGCTGCAGGCTAACTCTAGTTGACAGCTGCTCAAAAGTCACTTGTCTGAAAACTCCTGGGTCATTACATAAAACCATCCAAATAGACTTTACAATTGCGCACCCCATAAAGTTAATTTCACTTTGAGAGAATGTGTCTGAGGGAGGTGATGCACTCTGTTATGTATTCAGGTTGGTGGCTACAATAGATGGAGCTGTCCTGTCATCCTTGACACCCTGGCTTACTGGCAGCCTCGCTCCATCACACAGTCACAGGCGAGGAATGGCCTCCCAGGCTTGGCTCAGAACAGTTATGCTTCCTAATGGTCCAAGCTTCACAAACCCCACACCTCCCTTAATTAAAGAAGTAAATTAAGAGGAATATTTCAACCTCAGGGATGAATTATCTTAGTAATTTAAGACTGACATTTTATTGGATAAAAGGACACACATGGGTATTTATTAAAAATGCTGCCTTCACACACAAGGATCTGTGGAAGAGGATGTGTGAGGTGGTGAGGCGTTTGGGAACCAGAGGGGCTAGAAGTGAGCTCTGACGCTTTAGAACACAGGTTGACTATTTGTTCTACATTTGTCCTTCAGACATGGCAGCCGGACATTTGGGATTTTCCACAGTCTTGATTGCAAACTTGCTGACTCTGCCTGCTAAGGTAGACACTACTAATCTCACAGGGTCAGGCACTCTCTCCTCTCAAGCACACGAAGGCTGCACTGCTCAGCTCATTGGCAGTTGGAGAGGCCATCTGATGTGTCTGGTTGCTGTGAGTGGAAGAACTGTGGGTCCCTTCCAGGCTGAAGCATCTATTGGTGGATGACCCTCCACTGCTCTCCTCCCCTGTGGAAGTGATCTTGGAAGCACATGCTGAATGACAGCATGCCCAATATCCCAGATTCCTGAATGATTTGGTGGGGCTGTATCCTCCACAGGCCCATGTTGGACATGGAGCTTCAGCAAGAAGTAAACTTCTGTTGGGTGAAGTCACTGACATTTGGAGGTTATTTATTACTACCACAAAACCCAGCCAATCCTGACTAATCCAGAGGTTGACGTTTTGTTCAGAAATATTGTCTTTCTTTCCAATTCATAAACCCTTATCCTTTTTCCGATAGCCTTATTCACTTTTACCGTAGTTCACACATTTTTCTTCAACCTTTCAGATGCCTAAAATTGTCAAATGACCCTGAACCGGTCAGAGCAGTGCTTTGCCCTTCAACTACTGATAAATATTGGTACTATGAAGTAAGTGAGAAAAACAGAAGACAAGGTTGGCCTTTTGAAAGTAACAAGGCATATTATGATAATAAAAAGGAAGGAAAAAATAGAGAAAAGGAAAGAAGAATGAGAGATAAGCAATGAAAAATAAAATAAAGAAAAGACAAAGGAAGAAAAATAGAGAAAAGAACTCAAAAGATGGGCATTCTGTTTCAAGTTAGTGATAGCCACTTGTTGGTAGTTGAGTTCCCCTCTGGAAGGCATCTCTCAGGATATCTTGGATCCTCAGCACCAATACCTGTGCCTTAGCATGCCAAGGTACTCAAGAAATGTTGGCTGAATGGATAAGTCAAGGAATGAATGAATCTTCATTTTGTAATCTTGAAAATGCATATTACTCGAATAGTCTAGAACTATGAATGGGCACTCACTCCATCACACATTGAAAAGCGGTACAAAAAGTGAGAGGGGACTGGAAATCACTGAGTTGGAATAGCTCTTCATAACCTCTAAACCTGAGTCCTTAAAAAGAGCAACTATGAGGGGCACCTGGGTGGCTCAGTGGGTTGGGCCGCTGCCTTCGGCTCAGGTCATGGTCTCAGGGTCCTGGGATCAGGTCCCGCATCGGGCACTCTGCTCAGCAGAGAGCCTGCTTCCCTCTCTCTCTCTGCCTGCCTCTCTGCCTACCTGTGATTTCTCACTGTCAAGTAAATAGATAAAATCTTTAAAAAAAAAAAAAAAAAAAAAAAGAGCAACTATGAGCTCAGAGCAATTATTCCTTGTCCTAGAAACAGGACATCACTGATGACTCAGAGAAGTCTGTTTGAAATAGTGTTTCGAATAAACGGGGTAGAAATGTCCTTGTTTTGTTCGCTTCCAGCTGGGCTGAGCAGAGAATACAGTCAGCACGGAGACATCTGTGGCCTTTAGTGCAGTGGGAGATGAAAGTAGGGGAATGAAATAACATTTGCTGAGTAATTTATTTTTTAAAAACTTCAAATGGGGCAAGGAGTAACAATATATCACAGGGATAAGAAGGTGGAGCTGGGAGTCCTTCTGCCGCCAAAACCACCTGGGGACCACCAGGAGAATATTCACCTGGTCATGGGGTCATTCACTTTCCCCAGGATGCACCAAAGCACTGTGATGTGGCTGCCCCACTGGAAATGCTCACAGCTGAAGTCAATAGAAACCAGTTCTAAGGATGTGGAAGGAAGTTAGCTTTCCCTCTGGGGAAAAGTGTGCATCTGGGGTCTCTCATCTTATTTGTGTGTGTGGGCGCATGCTCACACACACTCCAGCAAAGTTCAGCTGCGAAGGACTTGTAATGAGAATGAAAGCCCCGAGTAAGCAGAAAGCTGATGTGTGGCACGTGAAGCCGGGGTCACTATAATGTGGAGTAGGCAGGAACATGCGCACATGGGAGGAGGGCATCCTTGCAGATCCCATGGAAACCCAGCAGAGGTGGTGTTCTGTCCTGCCTGTAGTTTTAAAGGAAAAGATCTCTTGGAATGATCACCTCCAAGAGATGCTCATACTCCCTATATCCCAATTCAAATTCATCAACTTCCACCTGTCATCCCCAGGTACATTCTCCTCCAATTTCTTATCAAAGGAACACACATTCTTCTGGTGTCCCTGGCTACACCTCTCAAAATCAGGAGCTCTTCCTCCTGAATTTTCCCTTCTTTCAATCTCTTCCCCTTTAAAAATGTTTTTTGGGTTCCCTCTTTTCTTCTCCCTGCCTGGGCATCGATCTAGCTGGTCTAATTATACATCGTTGCTTTCCTCTAGGAAACATAAGACCCAGACACAAAAAACGGAATGCTATCCCATAATCCAAGCAGAAATGATGAGTGTCATAGTAACCATGGCCCTAAGTGTTAGATTTCTCAGATAGTTCAGATTTCATGTAATTTTATAATTTTCAATAAAGGCAATTTGTTTTCAATGCCTATGTTGAAAAATGAAATTTTTGAATATGACCTGATTTTCTTCTCTAGCATGTCTTTTTCCCCTTTTGACCTCTCTCTTCCCCTAAGCACGCAGCTGGACGTGTCTCTGCTCTGTAACTCAAGGAAGGGATGAGCCGGCATTAAATAGAAGAATTATCTTCCTGACTTGCCTATTTCAAAGTGTAACCCCTAGGGGGAAGAAAGACTTATTATTAATGCAGAGGTGAAAGAGCTGGGAGCAAACATGGATATAAGGAGGCACTGCCCCCTCATCTCTTATAGAAGAAAAGAGCCTTGGGGTGGGTGGAGGGAGAGTAGTGGAGGAATAAATGGGAACAGGGATGTTGGGGACCTACATCCACCAGAAAAGGAACTCATGTCCTGCTAGCTGGTTTTAGATATGATAAGGGGACAACAGCCATTGTGGGAACAGAGGTGGAGGGAGTGAAGATGGGTAAACTGGTATAACCACTTTGGAGGCTAACTCAGCAGCGTTCGGTAAATTTGAAAATCTGGAGAAATTTTCACACACACATATATATAAAGAGATTGGTACAAAAACATTTATTGCAGCATTACGTCCAATGGGGGGGGGGAAGCACCCAACAAACTAAGTGCCCATTAATAGAAGAGGGAATAAATAAAATGTGGAATGGTGTCAACCACAGACCATTAGACTATTGTACAGCAATTAAGAGGAATGGGTAAAACAATAGGAAGAAAATTACAGGGGAGTTTAGACCTTAGAATCCCACTGGTATAATAAGACCTCAGAGTTAAAATATAAGTGCCTCATTTTACAGATAAGAAGAAATGGGGGCCCAAAGGTTAAATGGTTTCTGAAAATCAGGCCAATGTTTATAGACTTCCAACGTGGCCTTTTGTCCATGAAGTTATCTGATACCTCAAGCCACCCGGTATAGTTTTCAGTTTATTCCAGAAGTAGAAAGTTGTCTGCTCGGATCTCCCCAGTACACTAGCACAAGAGGAAGACAAGAAGGAGAGAGGGAAAGGGGAAGAAGAAGGGAAAGAAGAGATCTTGCCCTGTTCTTGAGATCAGTCCCGATGAAGACCAGAATCACAGTAGGAAGCCAGGAAAGCCAGTTCTCATATTTCCCATCTTCATAGCTAAAGGGTCTCCTGATTCTCTCTGGATCTCCATTATCTTATTAGGAAAACAAGGAGTGCAACTGGAAGGAATTCTGCTGACTCCTTATGTTCAAAAACGTGGGCCTTGCCGCAATCTACCTTTTCGCTATCGAATCCAAGGGGTCTGGATGTCACTACTGACATAAAATAAGTCTTCATCTACAACTCCCAAATCTTCTGTCTCTACCTTAACATTTTCTGCTGGATAGTCACATCTAGAGAGCACATCTGATGCCTTTTCCCCACTATACTATTTAATTCTCAACACACCTATAAGCTTCTGGGAAGACTCTTTTACCTACGCTTTTAAGAAAAGCACCAAATAAAAATCTCAACACTAAATGGCAATCCAGGCTGGGGGGGTGGGGGAGAGATTGGAAGCCCAATGTCAGTGAAGCAGCCACAGCTCCATCTCTATGAAAGCCTGAGGCGGGAGGGGAAGTCAGACGGCACCAGCACTGGCCACCCTGAGTGGTCTGGCCAGCTGGATGGGAGTGGGAGTCAGGAATGCCACGCTAAGTCCTGACTGTCATCCACTTGGGCTGTCACACCGGAGAAAACTGTTCTGCCTCCAGGCTTCTTTTGCAAAGGAAGAAGAAGTTGTAAGGAAAGTTCTCTGGAAAGTACAGCATGTTCTAGAGGCCAAATGTTCTAGTGATCCAGGAAGTGAAAGGAGACTCACCTTCTTCCTCAACCACGCCTACACTCCAAGTGGCCAGATTTCAAAGTGTCCCAGCCGGGCCATCAGAAACCTGCTCAAATTCACTTTTCACTTTTAAAGTAACACAGTTTTTTGTAGTTATTAATGGTTTATTCGTGTGACCACCCATGAGTGAAGGGCATTTCCCTCTTCCACATCTTTAATGGAAATAATTAATGAGGTGTTAGAAATTAACAACAATTAACAGTGCATAGGAACAGGAGCAGAAGGTCAGAGACTCCAAAATGCAATGGCTAGCTTCTCAGGTGGAAGCCTGCCATTTCAAGGAGGAATGTACCAGGAGAATTTTTCCTGTTAAATATCTTGCCATTGTACTGACTTTTCAAATGGGGAAAAACACCAACAATGGCTCTACTATTCTTATTTCTTAACAGTACAGGTTTCACTGACAGGGTATGAGAATTCCTAGCCCTGGAGTGCACAGACACTGCTGCAAAACAGGGGCCAAAACACCATCCTTTTGTAAGATGGAGCATGTTAACGGAAGGAAGTTGTTACCTGGTGCTTCTTTCAAGTTTATTCATTTTGCCAAGCAAATAAAATCGTACAACAGATTACACTTTTGACTTAGTAAGCATTGCTTGATACAGAGATCAAACAAATGCATGACCATCTTAGATTTTATTAGATTTTAGTGGATGTCTGGAAGGAACTGGTACTTGGAGTAACGCAGGAATATACACATATATATACTATATGTGTATATGTCTGATTAACTACAGTATCTGTGCAAGTATCATTATTGTATCTAGGCAAATTAATAAAAAGTTGCCTTAAATTTATCTCCCTGATAGCTAAGTGCCAAGGAATATTGTCTTGAGGTATTGGGTCTCCCATCCTCAGTCTATGCAATTTTTTCCCCCATTTTCTAAAACATAACTGAACTCAAGCCAAAGTTTTACATACGTCTCAATGCTGAAAATAAAGTTAGAGAAAGTGAGTCAAGCTCAACAAACTGATGATCTCACCAAGGATATCCACCAAGGATATCCTACTAGAGAACGGGCATGGGATTTATATATATTCTGCTTCCACCCACAAAGTAATTACAATTATAATTACATTACCTGTAATTATAAACATAATTAATTATACTCCTGCAGTGCTTTAGAGCTTACAAAGTATATCACATACATTAATTATTTAACCTCATCAGTACCCTGTGATGCAAGCATGGCAGAAAACCTGCAGAACAATATCAAGGACTTCTCACGGAACCCAGGTCTGTTGTTTTCGGGAGGCCACTTCCTCCTTTCTCATTCGTGATTATCTCCTTCAACAAAGCTTATGCAGAAAATGAGAAAAGAATCCAATTTCTAGAGGCAGTGATGATTCTGGATCTTTGGTCAAGCAACTTCCAGACCACCACAAATGGTTTTCAGAGAAGGAATGGGCCAGAATTTGTGGGAGTTGGGACCAGTCTCAAGGCCCTCAAGGTTCTGGTTTAGCCCAGGTATGCAGGATCGCTTGGCTTGCCTTGAGCCTCAGTCCATGTTTTCGTGGATAAGAGTCACTCACAGAATGATAGACTTTGGGAGCTAGGAGATCAAACATCTCTTGTGCACCTAGGATGTGCACATTGCTAGGAATACAGAGCCCAGCCAAGCTCTGCGGCAGTTCACGACCAAGGGGAAGGAACTGTCATCACACCAGGCAGTTCACCCTTGCGTTTCCCAGATCAGAGGTCAAAATGTACACTCCTCTGCCTGCCTTTCAAGGTTCTTCCCCATACCTGCTCAAATCCAGCCTGACACTTCTCTCGAGACTGCTTTCCTACTATACTTCAGTAACCCACCCAGTCACCCTCGCCTCCCTCCTCCTGCTACCCCAGGACCACTGTCTGGTCCTGGCCGTGGGTTTCTCATTTGCAGTGCTCTCCACCCTTCAAGTCCCAGCCCAGGTCTCCTCTGGATAGAAGGGAAGGTAGATTTGGGCCCTTTCACTGAGAACTTAATCTCCTTGAAGAAGGAATTTGTACTCAAATAACTGAAACAGAAATCATAAAGTGTTCAGGGCCCTAAAACAGTGCTGCTCAAAGCATGGACCTCAGACCAAGCAGACTAGTAGCCCCCAGAACTTGTTAGCAATGTGAGTTCTTGGACCCTACTCTGGACCTATGGAATTAGGATCTCCAGGGTTGGGCCCAGCAATTAGAGTTTTAAGAAGCTTTCCAGGTGAATCTGATGCCCATTAAAGTTTGAGAAAGCCTCTCTTCAAAGAAAGACTTTTAAACAAAGTCTGAAGATGGAGTGATTTACATCCTTTAAAGACTGACAGGATTCAGGCACTTGGAGAGGAGTCATGGGCATTCCTAAGGTAAGGACAGTGGGAGAAGAGGCCTGATCCAGAGTGTGGTCTGTGAGCAGCAAGAACTTCTATAAGGCCAGCACCTAGGATGGCCAGAGAGCTGCTGACAGGCAATTTTCAAGTAATAATAGTAATAGCAGTAGCTAGCATTTATGGGGCCCTTGTTATGTGCCACATAGATTTCTAAATGCTTTATTCACAGGAATTTTCTCATTCTATTCTTACAACAACCCTACTGAGTAGAATGTGATCTCTAGTTACATGTGAGGAAAAGCAGGATTGGGAAGAGTTAACTAAACCACCCCAGGCACACAGCTTGTGTTTGGATTTTTGTAACAATGAGGGACTAGGCTGAGTTTTCATATTGGCAGCACCAAGATCACAACTTGACCTTGGGGCTATTTGGGAGCTGTGATTCAGGAGAGAGAGGAAGGAGCCTGAGGACTGGATTTGGGGCAGTGAGAATGAAAAGGAAGAGGCAGATACGAGGACCAAGACTTGCTAAGAGATGAGATGGAAGGAGCAAAGGGGAGGCTGGAGCCAAAAACAGTCCTGGGAGCTTAGTCTAGGAGGAGACTGGAGTCATTAACCAAAGAGGAGAACAACAGTAACCACAGACACATCACCCTGTTCCTCATTCTGGATTTTCAGATAATGTTCTCTAAGAGTTGTACATAGGTCGGGTCATTTAATTTTTACAACAATCTTAAGAGAGAGTATTCATCTTTCTAATTTACAGAGGAGGAAACTGAGGCACAGAGCGTCCGAGGGGCTCATCAAGGACCACAGAGGTTGGCCAGCCCTTCTTGTTCTCCTCTCCCTACAAAACAGCACTAGCATCTTCCCAGCCATTGGGATATTTGTTTCTCAAAGGAATACGTCTAGTTTTCTTCTAAACTTGGAAGCCAACAGAATTTAGCCAATTAAAGCAACAGTCTAATTAATCCAGTAGCTCTCAACTTTCTCCCTGCACGAGAATCACCTGCAGAGCTTTACAAATGCTCCAGGGCTGGGGATCTGTGCTCAGACATCCCGGTCCAGTGGGTCTGGGGCGAAGCCAGTGCAGTGTGTGTTGACTACGTACTGTGTCAGGCTCCCCCATGTGTTTCATGTGGATGCAGCACAAGACTATTGAATTAACCATCTGACAAGCATGTACTGCTTACCTCCTAGGAGTCCACGCTGTGTTCCCTACAGTGGCAGACCCCAAAGGAGATCAAGACGCTGCACCAGCCCTCAGAGTTAATATCTTCCCAGATCCACATGAGACCAAGAAAGAAGAAGATGGAAACAATACTGGGGAGCAGAGCAGAGGTGGTGAATTCAGCCAATGCCCCAGAATTAATCCTTGGAGCCTGCTTGGAGAATCAGGGAGGACTCATGAAGGACAGTGTTTATACTAAATAAAACAGATAAGGAAACCATCCGAGATCATGGTGCAAAGTTATGCTTCCCCTTGAGAGGTCAACTGGCATAGACCAATTTGTCATGTTCTGCCTCCTTTCTCCACGAGAGGAGCTCTGAATGGTTTATGTATCCAGACCTGGGTCAGGGCCTGGCGCCTATACCACTGACGGCGGGGCACATCTTCTTCTTTTTTCTTGGCCAATGGGAAAAGAAGGAAAACATTCAGCAGCTGCTAAATCCCAGGGTCTTTATTTGAACTTCCCTGGACCAGGCAAGTGAGTGGTATTTATGGCTTGAAAGAATTTCCATCTGTAAGTTTATCTTCTTGTTAAAAATCAGCCATCACCCTTACCCAAAACAACCAAAGACAATAAATCAAGGCTTAAGTAAAAAGCAAAGACTTGTTTCTACAAATAGGAATCCCTATATTTAATAACATACTTTTTTTTTCTTTTTTAGTATGGGGCATCATAGGAAGTTAAGTGATTGGCAGGTGGGGGCAAGCTTCCTTCAAATACGCAGAAGGCACAGAAATGAGACAGATGCTGTCCAAGCTAAGGGAGGAAGAGCTGGGCTAACATTCCCCCGTGAATTCCAGCATTTCATCAGGGCTTTCTTTACCTCTCCCAAGTGACGCACACTGGTGCTGTTGTTATTCTTAACTAATTCTGCCAACTCATGACTATCCCTTCCAACCTGGTTCCTTTCTCTTTCACAGAAACAATGGTGTCAAAACAAGCAAGTCTCCTTTCTAAAGTTCTGAATGGATGTGTAGTTCTACCACTGTCACAGAAGGAATGACCACAGAGTTCAGAGGCAGTCAACTGGTGCAATAAGTTACTACTATTCTATCAAAATGTAAAAAAGATACTATTTAATGCCCAAGGACCCCAAAATCTGCTCTCTCAAGAGGACTCTGTGGACCTCTTGTCCACATGGGTTCAACCTCTTGTCATGGGGCCCAGACAATGGCCCTTGTACCCTACCACCCAAGTGGCTCCCACTCCCAACCCACATTGTATCACATGAGTTAGGGGGTCCTTTTCCTGCTGATTAAGGTCAGTCTCATTCATAGGTACAACAGAAAGAGCCCTTGAAAGCAGAAGACCTGTGACTACCAAATATGCCTACTGATAACTGGTCACAGTGAAATATTGTCTCTTCTGAAAAATTTCTGAAGAGTTTTTGGCATTTTCTTTCTTTTGGAGAAATTTGGGAGGATTATTCGGTCCTTCAGAATGTCATTTGAAATGCATATAATCTTTAGAATTGGGGTTCCACATCTTAAGCCACTTTCTATTATTTCTATATCCCATGTACAGCAGGCTTTCTAATAATATATAATAGTAATAATGTACACACAATTTAGAATTTAAAACCTATAAACCATGTTCATGGAAACTTATTCTCAAATACAATCTCACTTGGGCAGACTGGCCCTTAACCAACCTTCCAGAATTAGAAGTAGCTGCCCTTCCTAGGAGTGCTCTTGGTGTTGTCTCTGGTGTAGAGCTGGGTGAAAAGTTGGAAGGAAAGAAGCCATCATCAGCAAAAGTTTCTTCCAGAAGAAACCAAGCATTCACTCTGGATTTCTTTCTCTCATAAAGGGAAAGGTGTATTGCTTGGGTTCTCCTAAGCTCAAAGGGAAACTATAGTATTCTTTTCCCCTGACAAAGTCTGTACTCACCCTACCTTTTTTATTTTTTCTTTTTGAGAAATTTAAAAGACGCAAAAAGGTGGGTCAGTCAGTTAAGTGTCTGCCTTCAGCTCAGGTCATGATCCCAGGGTCCTAGGCTCAAGTCCTGCATTAGGCTCCCTGCTCAGCAGGGAGTTTGCTTCTCCCTCTTCCCAAACCTCCTGCTTGTGATCTCTTTCTCTCTCAAATAAATAAATGAAATCTTTTCTTTTTAAAAAGATACACGAAGTTAAACTCTTACATTCATACTTACCAAAGTTAATAACTGTTAACATCTGATACTTTCTGAAATAATGTTTCAGATTCCAAACTGAGTCCCCTTCAACCTCAACAAGTTCACCAACCCCCCCCCCCACACACACCCAAGAGAAACCACTTTCGTGAGTTGGTGTGGACCTTTCCAGCCTATTAAAAATATATATGTCTTATACACTTACACATGCAGGAAGCAAATAGTATTACCTTCTATATGTATTTTGTATTTAGATAAATGATGTCATTCTTTATATTTTCTGCAATTTGTTTTTTCTTCCTATTTAACATTAAGTTTTGGGTGATCTCAGTTAAAATATGCAGATCTAGTTAATTAACCCCTGTTCATGATGTATACATCATATTTTTAAATCCACTATTGAGAGATATTTAGGTTCTCTCCAGTTTTTCACCATTTTCTAGAATGCTGCAACAAACATTCCTGTACATGTCCCTTTGTACACACCTCAAGGGTTTTCAAAGGAAATACACTCAGTAGTAGAATCTATGGGACTATGTTATGCATCGTTTCACTTATGTGCCGCCATAGACTCCCAAAGTGACTATACTGATTTACATCAGTAAATCAGGTGATGGGACCACTTCCTCTGCATTCTGGCCAATATATGACACTACTGGACATGTAACTTTTTTCCCAATTTGACAGTTTAAAAATAATGGCTAAGTATTGGTTATAATTATTTCTCGTTTCCATGACTATTCATAGGCTTAACTATCTTCACGGGTTTATTGTCAATAACAGTTTTCTTTTATCATATCCTTTGCTTATTTTTCTATTAGATTATTTGATTTTCATTACCAGTTTATAAGGATCCTACATGTTCTGTGCATAGTAGTCTTTTGCATATTATATATATCACAGATAAATCTTCTTTTTTAAATTGGTAATATATTCATAGGGTAAGATGCATGAGTACATAGTGAAAATTTTTCTCTCTCTCATCTATTCTCTTCTCTTCCATTCAGTTTGCCTTCTTGGAGAAAACCAATGTGCTAGTGTTCCTTCCAAAAGTTCTATACATTTGCAAAAAATAGTTTCTATGTTCCTCTCCAGTAACATTAATTCTGCATCTTGCTTTTTTCACTTAAAGATCATTCTCTATTTGTTTATACTTCTTTTCTTTTTATTAATGCAGAATCTTCCTTTGTATTAATGGATCAGGATTTATTTAACCAATTTCCTACCAAATGACAATTAGGCTACTTTGAATCTCTTGTTGTTAAAAGTTGTACTTCAGCGACTTTTTAATACATATATTATTTCATACATATACAAATGACTACACAATAAATCATCCGAAGTTAAAACTAAGTGCTTTTCCTAAAATCAAAAACACAAGAAACAACAGATGCTGGCAAGGATGTGGAGAAAAAGGAACCCTCTTGCACTCTTGGTGGAAATACCAACTGGTGCAGTCACTGTAGAAAATGGTATGGAATTTCCTCAAAAAGTTAAAAACAGAACTAACCAATGATCCAGCATTCAACTACTAAGTATTTACCCAAAGAATACAAAAACACTAATTCAGAGGGATACCTGCACCCTTATGTTTATAGCAGCATTGTTTACAATGGCCAAGACATGGAAGCAGCCCAGGCATCCAATTGATCGATGAACAGATAAAGAAGCAATATAGATGAATGGAATACTATTCAGTCATAAAAAATGAAATCTTGCCTTATGCCACGACATGAATGGAGCTAGAGATTATAATGCTGAGATAAGTCAGTCAGAGAAAGACAAACACCAAATGATTTCACTCATATGTGGAACTTAAGAAATAAAACAAACGAGAAAAAGGGAAAAAGAGAGAGAGACCAAGAAATAAACTACGGAGAACAAACTGATGACTAGCAGAGGAGAAGTGGGTGGGGGATGGGTCAAAGAGGTGATGGGGAGTGAGGAGGGCAATTGCTATGATGAACACCCGGTGTTGTATGGAAGTGTTGAATCACTATGCTGTACACCTGAAACTCATTTAACACTATATGTTAGTTGACTGGAATTTAAATAAAAACTTTTCTTAAAAGTGTCATTTGTTCTGTTCAATTGTATTTAAATTCTGTTTATAATGAGTTTTGTTTGTCTGTTGCCAAATCAAAGAGTTAAATTTTGCTATAGTCAAATTTCAGTACCTTTTTCGCTATAGTGTATGGGGTTTTTTTGGTATCCTGTTAAAGAAAACCTCTCTTACTTCAAGGGTAGGTTTTTTTTCACGTGGGTTTAGAGTTATGTGATTTATACCTTGGGCACTTAATCCATTTGGAATTTATATTTGTGCATGGAATAAAACTAGACTCTCATCTTATTTTCTCCCATGAGATGGCTCCATCTACTCCTTCATTGATTACCAATGTAATCTCTGCCACAAACTAAATTTTTGCATATGTATGGCTCCATTTTCAGGCTGTCCTGTTTAATCTACTTATCTGACCTACTCCAATATCAGACTATTTTAATGACAATAGTTTGTCATATGCCAGGCCATTGTTAAGAAAAAAATTTTTTTTCAAATGTTTTAATATGCAATGACATCAGGCTAATCAAAGCCCTCATACTTCTAACAATGGAACTTTGGTTTTGGAGGAAAATGACATTTTACAGCCTGTTGAAACTGAGGTGGGAGTGCACGTTGTGCCAAAAGATAAAATTTAAAATCTAGATTTATTGTGTTTGGAAAGGTTTCATACAGTTCTTTTGTAAGCACAGTACTTTCAAAACGTCTTTGAGATCACGATGGATTTTGCCTCTCTTCTCGCATCCCTATCCATGTGTGTGGGCAGAGAGAAAAAGAGAGAGAAAGTCCATGAGTCCAGGGTAAACATACAAACCTTTGGTTTACAGGTTAAGAAAAAGAGACCCCAGAAGTGGGACGAGGTCAAGCCACAAGTCACAGAACCCTTGTTATTTGCTGTCCTGCCAACTACTCAATTTAGTAGATTTCAATGCCTCAAAGAGCCAATAGCTGACAGCTCATGATTAATTCATCAGACACCTACTGCTTGACCAGTCTTGAAATGGTGGGAGGGATGGCAGCAGTGAATGTACTCATCAGCAATCAAGTGAGAAAGGACTGTTCTTGCTACAGGGAAAGAACATGTAGAGCTCCAGAAATAGGACTGTCTCATTTCCTCAAGGCTGGTAAAGGGCCAACTTCCATTCTGCTTCCATGGGAACATCACTCCACAAATGCTAACTCTGCTTTCTTTTCTGCTAGGCTTTGAAGACTTTTGTACATCTCCCTCAAGCTAAGTCAATAATGTGTTCATGGTAAAGCATAGATAGAGCCAGAGTCAAAGAAAATACACTCAATAAAAATGAATTCAGGGCACAACAAAGCATTTGAAATGTAGTTTTTCTATGTTGTGTAAGGGAAAAGATCTGGTTGAATTTTCTAGCCTCTGATTTGGTGAAGCCCAAAAGATAATGGGTAATTCACAGCCAAGGTGGGAAAAGGGGATGCTCTCTCTTTGGAGACTTAAAGAGAAGAGTAAAAGTAGGAAAATCAACTGTCATATTCTATACATGATATATAGCAAAGAGCAAGTGATTCATTGCCATAGAGAAATGAGACTTTTGTTTTGGAATAAGAACAATGACTTGGATTCTTTCAATTATCCAACAAATACTCCTCCTATGAATACTGAGAAATCCATAGTGGACAAGACATCCATGTGCCATCTTCCACAGTATTTTTATTCTAGAGCAGAAAAGGCAAACAATGAGTCAAAATTAAATGGCAAGCTGTAATGACCGGTATGAAGGAAACAAAAGTCTGAGCTAGAGGCCAAATACAGGAGATCCATGTTCCATAGGGGGCCAAGGAATGCTTATCTGAGGAGAAACTTATGTTCAGACATGAGGGAGGCAAAGGAGCTGGCTAAGCAAAGACTGGGGGAAGAAATTCCTGGCAGGTGAACGGGTCCTGAAATGGGAAGAAACTTGGCATGGTCAGATTGCTGAAAGGGAAACGGTGGTGAAGCCCTCGGAGAGGGCAGGGGTGGGAGAGGTGGCTGGGAACGGCCCCAGCCAGGTGATGCAGAGCCTTGTGGACAAGGGGAACTCATTCACATTTTTGTCCTAAAGCCCTCAGAAAGCCTGGAGTACTGCTTAAGGAGGGAAGTGACCAATCTGATTTACATGTGCAAAAAATCTACCTGCTACATGAAGAATTGATGAGAATGCAGATGTTTAAGTGAGAAGAGATGGTGGACTAAGGTAGGAAAGTAAAAAGAAGAAAAGTGGACTGATTCGATGTGGACGTGGATTCAGCAAGGCTTGTTAGCAGACTGTATTGAGAGGGGAGGAAAAGGACAGAATCCAAAATAACTTAAAGGTTCTTCCTTTGAGTAGTTGGTTGAATGGAAGTGACCTTTATCCATACGCCCATATGGGAAAGACTGGATGAGGGCGGGCATAAACTGGAAATAAAAATTAAGTATTCCATTTGGAAAGTTAGATCAGCACATATATGATTTTGAAACTCAGAGGAAATAAAAATTGGGGAATTGCTAGCATTTAAAGATACTGAACATAGGAAGAAATGAGATTGTCTAAGGAGAGGGTTTGAAGATGCACAAGAAGAAGGAACAGATTCAAATCTGAGAGGCATCAATATTCAAGGTAAAGAAAAAACTGAAGCTCACACAATGAGCCATGAAGGAAGAGGAGAAACAGTGGAGTGTGCTGTTGTGGAAATCAAACAGAAGAGCAGGTCAAGAAGGATGGAGGGATTAAGGAGAACATGCCTGGGGTTGTAGCTCTCAGCAGCCAGTTTCTCAGAAGGCACCTACTCCTCCTGGTTATCTCTGCACCAGAAGTTCAGGGATTTACTATTCAAGATGTGTTGGCCAAAAGACTATTGCTGTCCCTCTGGGGATTAATGGCTTTGATGCAAACACTGATAGAGCCCATCATGGGAGATCAGGAACTCATCATGAGGAACTCCCTGCATCACCGTACCAGCGCCTCACTGGCTACCGTTAACTCCTGACTTCCTAACCCTGGTATTATATGCTAACTCATGATCATACCTTGAAATACTACTTGCATTTTTCAGGAAAATTTACCCTCAAATTTAAAATGTTTGTACACTCTGACTGGGAATTTTTATTTCTGTGCATCTCATAAGAACTAAGATAAATGTTCGAGAATGTTCCAATTTGTAGTATAATAGGAAAAAATTGGAGCAACCTAAATGTCCACTCTTAGGGAGGTGGTATTAAAGAATGACCTAGCAATGCAGGTGAATGTTATATAGCCATTGGGAAAAATGTAGTCTTTCCAGATGGGCTGACATGGAAAGAGGCCATAATCCATCACACTTCTATGTGCACTTTCCTCTCCTTGCCTTTTAATGGAACCCCAGTTTTGTTCTGTTCTCCACCCCCACCCCAAGGCAGCTCATGTGACTCAGGCTTTAGCCAACTGAAGCATTCACCTAGAAACTCTAAATGTGAAGATCCTCTTTGAAGCTATTCTCAACTCTGTGGCCAAGGAGGTTTTTGAAAAACCTAATCAATGTCACTTTCTTCTCATCACCCTTGGAACAAAGACCAAAATCTGTACAAAAGTCTATGAGGCCTTTGATCTGACCATTGGCTGACCACCCATCACCACTCTCCTGCTTATTCTCTGGGCTCCAGCCACAATGACTTTCTTTCTGTTCTTGAATCATAACATTTCTTCCTTCCACAGGACTTTGGGTGTGATGTTCTCTTTGCCATCATCTCTCAGCTAGCTCAAATGTCATCTTCCCAGGGAAGCCCTACTGGTTATTCAAGCTGGATTAGATCCATCCATTCTTAAGTTCAAAACTACTATGTACTTACCCTTTCTCTCTTGACACTTCTTATGATGTACAGTCATGCAATCACAGGGTGATTATTTGATAGTTTTCTGCCTCCCGCAACTCTAAGCCCTCTGAGAGGACTGTGCCTGTCTTGCCCCAGATTTTATAAGTATCACTGTGCATAGTACATGGGCAAAGTAGGTGCTCCACAAATGTCTATCAAATGAATGAATCTGGAACACACATAGTAGGGTTCCACTGATAATCATTTAGTCAAACTGAGTTGGAGATAGAGATCTAAATTTGTTCTATTAATTTCCATCAACTAATGTGACTTCAAGATTTAAGCATAATATATTCC
Source organism: Mustela lutreola (assembly GCF_030435805.1). Taxonomy (NCBI): domain Eukaryota; kingdom Metazoa; phylum Chordata; class Mammalia; order Carnivora; family Mustelidae; genus Mustela; species Mustela lutreola. The sequence goes on along the minus strand of NC_081292.1, from coordinate 139,020,465 downwards.
TTCTTCTTCTATCCAATCCATCACTATATCCCATCAACTCTACCCCCAAAACACATCCCAATCTCTGCCCCTCCCTCCCATCTCCACCACAACCACCATCCTTCCCTTTCATTGGCTTCTCCTGTTCTCACATTTATTTATTTTTAAAATATTTTATTTATTTATTTATTTGACAGAGAGAGATCACAGAGAGGCAGGCAGAGAGAGAGGAGGAAGCAGGCTCCCCACTGAGCAGAGAGCCCGATGCGGGGCTCCATCCCAGGACTCTGAGATCATGACCTGAGCCGAAGGCAGATGTTTAACCCACTGAGCCACCCAGGTGCCCCTGTTTCATGTTTAGAATATCCTCCATGGTTTGACTTTCTCTTCTTCTCCCTCTCTTAGAAACACCCTGCCCCATAACCCAGGAGTTGAATTATAGTTAATTCTTGTTTTCCCTTTGGCCTAGCAGCCAAGTGGTCATCTTGGCCTTCTGAGTCTTCTCTGGAACTTTCTTAGATTCAACACTTTTCCATTCCCCTTCTGGGCCCTGTCTGTTTTTACCTACAATCACACAAACTCTTCCTACACTTGTAAATATCTCTTTAAATTCCAAAAGCTCAGAATCACAAGAGAGTAGGATTGGAAGTATCCCTTGAAGTAACATGTTCAACCCTCCTCATTTTTTTTTAGATGAGAAACTGAATCCCAAAGACAATCCCCTGGTTTGCTCAATACCTGAGTTAGGCATTTGCTTTAGAGATCTTACCAGCTCTCCCTTTACACTGTCTTCCTTTTTGTCTCCAAATGTTCTTCCCAGCTTGGCTCTCTTTCCTGCACCGTTGTTGTGACTTCCTCAAGACAGAAATAATCCCAACCTTCTCCTACTCAAAAAACTTTAGGGGCTTCTAGTGCTTCAGTGAAACTAAGGAATTACTCTCTGCTCCAGAATACACTGCTCACAGATTTAAGCTCGAACTCCTTAGCCTGGCACCTGGCACTCAGGTTTCTCCTGTAAGCCTCAAAGAACAGAAGGGAGACCCACAGAAGCAAGATATTGAAAGACTAGTTTCATTTCAACATGAAAATGAGTTTTCTAGTTATTAGAATTGTTCTCCAATGGCATGGTTCTCTTGGGAGAAGGTGAGTTTCCTCTGAGCGAGCCTCCACGTTCAAAATAGACTAGACATAAAATAAACATTGGAAAGAGAGCTCCCATCATGGAGATGAGGAGGGCAAGTGGATGAAATTATATCTGATTAATTACAACTTGGCTCCAACATCCAGACTCCTCCCGACATTAACATATGGTTCCTTTTTGCACCCACACCCCCAAACAAACTGAACTTCTAGCTATTCTCCATATGGCCCCATACTTTCCAATCCTTCTATGCCTTTATTTACGCTGTTCTTGCTGTGTGAAATGTTTCTTCCAACCATCTCCATGAAACCAACTTAGATGTCACCTCTTCTTAGATATTTTCAATTAAGTCTGTCTGTCTGTCTCTCTTTTTTTGCACAAAGTCATGTAATTATTTTCTCTGAAGTGGATCAGAAGGAATGTTAATGGACATCTGGTCCAATACCTACGATTCTGTTCCCTTGCTATCTTCTCTTCCAGGGAGTCTTGCACACTATTGCTAGATAAATCCACATATTCTTCCTTCCATGCATATCTGTCTATATTAAGAACCTCCAGTACCACTGCCTCAAATCTGTGCCCCTCAGCCCTGTAATGGAAGGTTTCCATAAGTAGCATCCACATCTGACTTTCCCAGCAAAGAAGTTCCTCCCCTTTGGTCAGATGAGCCCCATCTGTACCCTATCCATGTTTCTTGGTCCTTCTTCTTATGTGCTCAGGCCATTCTCTCAATCCCAAATGCTTTCCCTTTTCTTATGCTAGAAAATGTGTTATACTTCCCTCCAGAAAGACTGTCTTAACTAAAAGGACTGGGTTTTTTTGTTTGTTTTTTTGTTTATTTGTTTGCTTGCTTTAAACTTCCTGATTACCTAGCCATATAGAAATCAAATATCTGGCTTTATACTGACAGAGAATTGTTTTCTAGATGTTATGAGTATTGATATCTCCTCTCCCCACGGGGATCACAACCCATCTCGTACTTCCTTTGTCCACCCCCACCCGCCCAATGTATCAAATACACAGGAAACAAACAAAAACACTTGTTGGTATTTACTAAACAAGTTATATCTTACCAGCAGCCATCTTATCAAACAATAACCTAAACCATATTTTGTGCTGAGATGCAGAGCCAGATAAAGAATTAAAAAGAAGGAAGGACGGAAAGAGAGAGAGAGGAAGGAAGGAAAGAAGATAGATAGATAGATAGATAGATAGATAGATGGATGTATTGGAAAGGAGAGACCAAGAGGAGAAATTGAACACCAGCAATGAAACAAAGAGGTAATCAACCCTTAATAGTTTCCTAAAAGAACAGGCGTGATTGCTTTAATTGAAGCAGAAAGACAGGAACACCGGAGATGTGCTCATTTAACACCCGCAAGATGAATTAGAAAAGCCGCCCCAAATATTTTTTCTCTGAGTGAGGTATTATGTGATAAAAGCTTGTAATATGTTTTAGTTGTACCTTTGACATAGGATTTAACCCATTGGTGCAGTGTCTGGATTTCTTGGTTTGCCTCTGTCTGCCTTTGGCTTTTAGAAAGGAGACTAAACTGAGAGGGAAAACGGAGCCTCGTAAGGATTTGACGTGCAGGGTGAAGTCTTTCTGCAGATTTATGCTGAGAATTTACAGTAGCTTAAGAAGAATTGCAAAACTGAAGAGTACAATATGAAAGGTATTCCTTAGAGACAGATCACTCTGAAGTCTGGCTACAAGTGGTCTTTGTGCTTAAGCTTCCAGGCCAAAGGATGGCAGATGAGTATGTTGCTAGAAATTGGAGATGTGGCATTTCACTCTTTCAGATGTTTCCAGAAAGGCAAAATCTCCAGAACAGAACCAAGCCATCTGGTAGACCTTCACCTCGGCCCAGGCTCAGTGCCTAACTGGGCCATCAGAGGAAGGAAGCTTCTAACATAGTCTCAGTGAGTTCAGGTCAGGAGTGGAAAAACAGATCCTCAGAGCCTCTCTCCATGCCCTTTGTGTCCCATAGAACCCATGGGCATGCTCTTCAAAAGCAATGAGCACTGCTGACAAAGCTACTAGCTTTTACCTTACTGTCTTTCACAATACAAGTATTTTTAAAAAGTTAACAGAATGCATGGTTTTAGTGCTATGCTGCTAGATCATTAAAAAAAAAAGTGTATTATGACCTCTAAAATGTTCTGCCATGCTTGCACAGAGCCAGCCCAGCTACATCTCATATTAGGCAAGTTTAATGAGTTTCCCCTCCTATCTCTCTTTTCCATCATTAAGATAATTCTTCAAACATTTAAACAAGAGTGGACTCTGCCTAATACTCATAAACCTCGCTTTCCTCAGCCTTCTGGGTCATGCTGACACAGTCTTGGGCAACCACTCGGGCTGGATCCTGTTAGCTCGTCGAACACCCATCTAATGGTCGTATAGTTTATGTAACCACAGACCAGATTTCCTCCAGCTTACTGATGATGGTGACATGCGGAGGAGCACAAAAAAACAGGGTACAATAGAAATAGAGCAGACAATCTGCTTCCTTTCAACCCATCCTGCCCATGCCACAATCCTAGATGCAGATTAACTGGAAAACATTCCCTGACTGCTACCCTAGTCTCCAAAATATGCTACTACTCTTTTGCTGAGTTTGGAATAAATGCCTCCTTGCATTTGCTAGGCCTCTGAATTTCATCTGTGGCCATTAGCCTTAGCATTCTCTTTTATGTCAACCAATGCCACAATCCCACTATGGATTCCATATCTCGATTTCATCCTCAACATGATTCCAGCCTCCTCCTTCCCCCCGTCTCCTTGCTCCAGGCTGCAGTCTGAGAAAGAACACATAGCAGATTTTAAATGCTAGGAATGACTATTTCTGTGCTGTGGCCTCTTTTCCCAGCCGTTTGGCAAATGCAGTGCCTGTCTTTTCTTCTAGGGCTGTTCTTTCATAGAAAAGTATATGGATTAAATAAGAACATTCCTCACCATCAGGCTTGGGGAGGTGTGGTGGGACACAAAGTCTCTGCCCCAGCTTTTCCCACAAGTCTGAGAAATGAATCTAGAGGGTTCTGTTACTCTTTAACAGATGGCTTTGAAAGGAAAAAGATGGAGAGAGAGCAGATGTTCTGGGTTCACCTAACAAGGTTGATCTTTGAGTCAGGTGTAAAGTCAGATGGATCCACAGCGGAGCAGGCAGACATGACAGAACAACTCAATCTAAAACTTCCACCCCAAGAATTAACAAACTGGGTGTTTCCTTTCATACACGTTTGAAGTAGGTGTTCCAACCGCATGTGGGATCCTACAACTCAGAGCGGGAATCTGCTTTGTGTTTAAAGTCAGGAGTTCCACTGAAGAAGAAGAGAAGATCACCAATGCCAGGTTACAGTATTCTACTGGTCTAGCGTGAAAACTTCAAGAATACTTCAGACTTTTGACCCACTTAGGATTGAAATGACAAGCCTTAAACTCCCAGAGATTTCACTGAGGGAAAAGCAAGTTAGCTTATTTTAAACCTTTTCTTATTAATACCAATAACAATTAATTACAAACATTTATTCTGATTTATAGACACCTGCTTAGGATCAACATCACAGACCCACCCCACCAATTATTCAGTGATACAATGGCACATTCATTTTGCTCAGAGGAGTCAAGACTTTTCTAATTTCCTGTGTAGCCACCTTCAGCTCTGTGTATATCTTCCTAGTTTAAATTACCACCAGGCCTCAAACATATTTGCCTGGTTTTTGAAAGCAGCGGGAGGTGCTTTTTGAAGTTTCTGAAACATGTACACATGCATACGTGTCCTCGCACGCAGAGGTCACTCAGTCCACAGGCAAGATCACAAGATCCCTTTTGTGTCTAAGTGTTCCAAGGACTTACTGTCACTCAGATGTATAAAACTTCTGTTTTTTCCCCTTATTTTCATGATAGATCACAATTAGAAGGGTTTCTTATTTATAACACTGTTTTTGCAACAACAAAGAAACATGGGATAAGTGATGACCAAAATGACTTTAGAAGTCAGCATAGGACATTATTTTCTGCTATTAGTCCTTACCAATGTCAAGTGCAAAATTTAAATTAACAACACTTCCCTTATTGGAATGACTTCAGCACTTTTGCCGCCTTCCATTGATTTCTATTTACTTTGGCAGCCACAGGCAAGAAGAACATATTTCTGTGCCTGATGAAGCAACCTAAGACTTCACGAGGGGATAGAGATGCAAATGTCACAATGAAATGTTGCTGCGAGGTTATTCTAAGAATTAACATAATACAGGAGGAACACTATTTATGTAGTGTTCCTGCAGGTCTTAACTTCCCGTTAGTGTGATGTTAGAGCAGTCTCCAGTCGTATTTCTCATATTAACAACTGGTCTATGGTACTTTAACCTAGCAGTAAATATGATGTCAAAGCCATTTTAAAACGAAACAGCCTACCTGCAAATATGTCATATGCCAGATATTCCCAACCAGGGGTAACCTTGACCCCATGTCAGCGCCTAGGGAAGAGGCGGATGCTTCTCCCATACTGCTGAAGTTACTGTGGGCGACTGGCTTCTATAAAGGGTTGTTCTTCATTAGGAATACCAATAATAAATATTTCTAAGGTCCAAGTTGGCTTCAGAAGGAATAAAAATCTACAGAAGGGCCAAAAGAAGCTTTGGACTCATTCTCCAAGTTTTTTTCTTTTTCTTTTAAACTGCTGTCCTCAGAGTTAGAAGTCAGTGGTATCAAAATCATTAAGAGATACTCCCTCTCCTCTTTCCCACTGTATCATCTGCAATAAAAATCCAGTCACACGATGGCATATTCAATTCATCTACAAAGGTAATGAGGCAGAAATGGGAATCACCACACTTTTCTCGAACCCTGTCTTCCACAGTCCGGCATTTAAACATCTGCCAACAGTGAGTGGCTCCATGGGCTTTATCAATAATACAGAAATAAATAATGTTAAGCTGTGTGTTTTAAATGTGAGATCGAGGGTGCCTGGGTGGCTCAGTTGGTTAAAGCCTCTGTCTTCGGCTCAGTTCATGATCTCAGGGTCCTGGGATCGAGTCCCGCATCGGGCTCTCTGCTCAGCAGGGAGCCTGCTTCCCTTCCTCTCTCTCTGCCTGCCTCTCTGCATACTTGTGATCTCTCTGTCAAATAAATAAATAAAATCTTTAAAATAAAAAAAAAAAAGTAAGATCGACCAGAGATGACTAAAGAAAACATTTTCTCACTCTGCTTTTAAATGAAAAAAGACTCTGTGGATTCCATGTCAACCTCAGTCCTGTCTTCTAGGACTGGAGGTGACACCAGGAAGCCAGCCTGGTGCGAGGAGCGAGTACCTGGAGGACGCACCCGGAGACCCAGTGGAAAACCAGACGGGAAGGGGGCCATGTCGATAAGCAGTCGAAGCAGCTGTGCGGCCACGAGCCCATTCCCCACGAGGGGATGCCCCTGCAGATCTCACCTGCACGGGCATCCGCCACCCATGACCTGGGCCGGGTCTATTTCCCCAGGGCAATTCTGTAGAGACATCACTGCTCAGCAACCCTGGATTCCTTCTGAATGAGGCTACTACATACTTCCTCATCACTTCTTGGGAACATGAGCTAATGAGAATCAGAAAAAAAATCACCCCGTCCCCTGTGGAAGTGGAAAACTCCCGATGAGAAAGTTCCCACAGCAGAAAATTTGTCAGGTTGTCTTCTGCCGTTTGGATGTGCAACTGCGTCAGCGGTCTAGCCTGAGCCCCTGCCCTGGTCGGCTGCCCGTGGTCATTGCGAGGTCAGGGCCATCCTCGGACTCACCTTCACTTACACTTGGCCATTCAACAAACCTGTCCTGACTCTTCTGTGCCACATGCTGGGAACAAGCCATGAGCAATTCTGACAGGGTCTAGCACTCATTTGGCTTCTAAGTCAAGGGACAGTGAATCACGGTGAAGTGGGGTGAGGGGCGGGAAAATGGGAACAAAATCTGTATTCATGGTGACTGCAGTGCTTCTCGCACCATCCATACAGAGTCCACCTTCCCTTCCAAAGTTGGCCTTGGTGAGGCCAACTTTAAAGGGGGCAAAGAGGACTCCTCAACCACTCTGGCTAAAAAGGAATGCCTAGAATTCCAGGCCCAGATCTGATCTCTATCTGTATCTTTGAAAGTTTTCCAGGTCACAAAAATAAATTTAAATGGGAACTTCTGCCGTCTTAGACTATGAGCAAAGACCGGATTTTGTTAGATCTTGCATCCAGTGACCTTATCTTCATGAGTTACATTTCTAAAATGTATCAGGAGGTAGTACCTGGGGATTTAAAAGTGTATTTTTGCCTGTGAATGCATGCAGCAACGGTCAGTGTTATTTGTTTAGCAATCAGTTATTTAAGCTTCACTATGTACCAGGTACTGTTCCAAGCACCCCTAATTTTAATAAGCAAAAGTCTCATTGGAACCCTCTGAGAGAGGGGTGCTGTTACTACTTCCATTTGTGATGAGGAAACTAAGTATTGAGAGGTTAAGTGACTTCCACAAGGTCACACAGCAGCTGGGAGTACCAGCTTCCACGGGATCCCTTCTGAGCTGTCTGGGTATATTTCAGGAAGCTCTCTGAGGATGACAGTCTGAATAGGCCATCCTCAACCCCAAGCCTCCCCCTTTTCTGCTGCCCATTGCAAGTGCCCTCCCTTGATTCCCGTGTCTGGGAAAAAATGTGCTCAGTGTGAGGAGAAATGGGAGATCTTCCCCGCTAGCACCTGCAGGCTCCTTTCAGAGACGCCAGGCAGAACCTGCCACCCAAGATCTGTTCGCCCAAGATCTGCAAGAGCTGGTGCTCCAGGGCTGGGGGACTGGACAGATGGAGCAGGCAGGAGGTAGAGGGGCAGCTGGACTCATATCGATCTTGGCAGTCAAATGCTAGGGCCCTTTGGACACAGTGCCCTCCCTGCACCAGACAGCCCAGAGTTTTTGACCAGGAAAGGGGAAGCATTGGTTTCTTTCCCCAAAATCTAGATGTAATGTGCAACCTTGACGATGTCAGGGTGACAGATCCCATCAGTCTAATTCCAAGCATTTCACAGAGAACCGCCCAGGCACACAGGCAAGAGGCATTTGGAATCTCACCCTACAAAATCAAAAACAGTTAACAACAGAACAGAAGGAATCGACACAGAACAAAACTATTTTCAAAAGTAACACAGTGAGTTCCCCAACACTGGCAGTATTCAAGCATCACTTGGCCCAGATGTTACCGAGGGAATTCAGACATCTAGGTGGTTCAGCTAAATCAGTGGTATCCAAATCTAGACATTCACCAAGATGTCCTGGAGAATTTTGAAAAAACACACACAGCCCGGCTCAATGCCATGTGGTCGGATTCATTAGGTCTGAAATGGGACCTAAGGAATCTGTAATTTTCACAAAAATTGCAGCTATTTTTGTGCCCTCCCAACCCCAGCCAAGGACTGGGTATCTTTGGATAGGATAACGTCTATGGTTCCTTTAAACTGGAGAGGCTAGGCTTCCTTCCCAAGACCATGAGCTTCATCCACCACATATTTACAGGTAGAAAAATGCCAGTGTAGCTTGCTTGTCATTGGGGAATGGTTTTCCCCCCACACAATGCAGTGGTTTGCATATCTGCTGATGTTTCCCCTCAAAAGCACGAGGGAATGAATCATTATTGAAACAATTTACTTTCAGTTAGTGCATGAATGCCTTCCCATGGTGCTCTGATGCTTTGTTTGTCCTCCTATAAAAATTATTTATGACCCAAGTGTGATCTTTTAAATCAGAATACTTATTCCTGAAATCAAAGCTCTAGCATGCTAATGCAAGTAGAAACCTTGATAATGTTTCAAAGCCATGTTGAATATTCAAAAGCTGGAACTGAAGGAAAGGAGTTAACATTAATTAATATTTGAAGCAGTAAAATAAAAGCAACAGTGAAGCTAATTTTGCAGGACAATTAATCATGAGTCTTGCTAATTACACATGGGATTTTGCAAATGATTTTTTTCTCAGGTAGCAAAGTAAAAATGATAATCCGCTACCCATCAAAATCATTGGCTTCTCACCAATGTCCCCAGCAAGAGCAATTAGTGGGAACAGCAGAGCCCTAGTAATTGCATGTCAAGAGAGGAGAATGTGAGAATTTTAATTGCTCTAAATAAAGACCACTTGCTCATATGTACACCTGATTGTCCAAAACAGCTCTGCAAGCTGGAGCAAGTAAGCCACCACTTCCAGGTGCCCACATAAAAATAGCTCTGGGGGAGCAGTATGTTCCCAGCAACCCAGTAAGTTGCTGGAAGAAAATATCAATAAGCCTTCATATTCTGAACTGCAGTGTCATCACTTGACTATAAGAACTACAAAAAAAAAAAAAAAAAAAAAAAAAAAAAGCCCAACCACCCACTTGGGAAAATGTGCATATTCTTTATATTTGCCAAATATTTATTGCTGACATTTTTTGGAGGAACTTTAACAATCTACAAGGTGCCAAGGGCTTCAAATTTACTGAATTTTAGGATCACCAATAAAATGTTTTTAACAAGACATCTCAAGAGGGCATAAAATTAAAAATTACCATATTCATGAGAGTAAGCCTCTAAGATTGCAATGCTATAAACTGGATGTTTATAATTTGCTTGTGGCTTTCTTAATTAAAAACTGGTAATTAGAAACTCAAGTACTATTTTTATACTTCATCTTCTACACTTTCCATGCTACTGTTACTTTTCAGTTTAATATATGTACACATGGATGCACACAATTGCAAATGATCAATAATATTTAACTGTGTGTCTAAAACCTAAATGATGATGGATACATTTAAATATTGCTTTCCAAGAGATTATTATTCCAATGGCCATGTCGTGGCTTAAACATTTAGTTTAAACAAGACAGCTACCATTTCTTGCTCTTCCAAACATGCATCATTTACTCTCATTTTTAAGTTGAACTGCTGAATTGCCTTCCAAGTACTACTGGCATCTATTGTCTGCATGCCTAGCCTTGCGTCTTTAAGTACACCATACTGAGGTGCTAAAACACTGCACAATTCCTGCTATTGGCTTTGTCGGCTGGGCATTAAGCTCGGAGCTGCAACTTTAGCTTGCCACCGTATCTTTGCACATCCAAAATGGTGCACATGGCTTACTACACCAGAACTACTTAAAAGCAACACGGGAGGGCCGCTTCCTTCACTAAATTACCAGCAGATCACAGGTGTGTAGCTGACTCCCGGAGGTGATTCAGGTAGTAACACCAGGATGGTGATTTAAATGGTTAGAAACTTTTCCAAGGAAGGTAGTCCTCACAGTCCTATCATTTTGGAGATGCTGCTCACAAATGGCAAATTATTTACTCAGCCTCCTTAAGCAATTGTTTTTGATTTTTATTGTTTTAAAACAGAAGCCTTTGAAGCTGGGTGCTTACCTGCCAAGGCATAACCATGATGCCACCTTAAATTACAAGCTCTTCTTCTGGTCATTTTTCATCTATACCCATTCTCATGAGACCTCAATGCAACCTCCACTTTTGTTCTTCAAACATCAAGTTAGGACTAAAAAGGATAGAAGTCAGAACAACCATTATTTACTTAAGAGCATTTTACCAAGACATAAAGAACATGCTGTTCACTTTTGTACGAGGATCTTTCAGAGGGTCCATAATGAAATGACAAAAAAAAAAAAAAAAAAAAAAAAAAACAGAAAAGAAAAGAATAGAAAAAGAAAGCCGTGAGTAAAACAAAGCTTGCTGGGGAAGAGAGCCGGATGGCTATGTCTCAGCTGGCTCTAAAGAGTCTGATGCGATTTATAAGATAATCACTTAGAAAATGCATTGTTTTTACAGATCAAGATTACAAATACTTACTGCCATTCTTAGTTTCTTAAAGAGCATGAGGAGTAAAATGTGCAATTCTCCAAGTTTCTTCCCTGAGCTGCTCAAGTTCTTTTAGAAGTTCTAAAAGAACTTGAGCAGCATTTAGAATGCTCACATATACTGTTTATTTCCTGGGTTGTCTGGCATTAATAACATCAGGGGATTGCTAAAGTGCTATTTATATTGCTACTCGTTACTGGGCAAGAGAAGGACAAGGAAGCTTTTTGATCAAAATGGGTCATTTCCCAACATTAAATGTTTATAAAAGGGTGTTACAGTAATAAGGGGTTAGGTGTGCCAGAAGTTTCCAAATCAAAGGCCAAACCACTTCAGAGTCAACCTGACATAAGTATTCCTAGATTCTAGCTACCCATTAAGGCAACAGAGCAGAGCATGGCTTGACCTTTGCCACACACAACCCCCAGGACCTTCTGCGGTTTTTCTTGACATCAGGACCTTTTGCGATTTTTCTTGACATCTGCAGAATATTGGTAATTTCTAACACCACAGCTAACTTCCTTTGTAGCAAAGCAGAGCTGTTATATTGGCCCTTTGATGGAGTTTTGGTGCCACATCAATTAAATGAAGCAGAGAGAGACAGTGAGCAGACATCCTATCACCCATCATTTGAGAAGAGACATAGAATAAAAGAACACCTTTTCTGCACCCATATCAGTTTAGTGAAGAAAAAATGTATATACAAGCAACACAAAGAAAGGGAAAGGAGGAGAACCACAACAACAAATGACAACGCTGAAGAATCCAGGACGGGTCACTAATCCTCTTGGGTTTCAGTTGCCTCCTTTGGTTTTAGACCAGATTAGGGGTTCTTAGTCTGGATCATCTAGATTCCCCCAGGGGATCCACTAATGGGTTTGATGATACCCACGAACCCCTGAAATCCCAGACCAAATGTTATTGGTGTTTGCACCTATACATATTTTTGGGCTTCAGCTTTATAGCTTTTATGAGATTCTCAAAAAAAAATCATAATCCAGATAAAATCTACTGGAATAAAAATGGTTGCTCAGGCCTCTTGAGGTACTAGTTTTCTATAGCAAGAGACTCTCTGATGATCCTGTTTCTAAGTGAAGCTGCTCCAAAAAGGCTCTCTTGTGTCTAAAGAAGCCCAGAGCTCAAAATCTTATTTTAATTGTACGGTTTCATATCATTGCCTTCCCTGTGGTCTGCATACCTCTAGAAATTTGAGATTCTCCTGCAAATACTTGACAAGGTTTCACTTTAATCTGGGTGGTCTAATGCTCTTTCACCGATGCAGTACTTAACTGAGCTGTATTAATAGCCAGGAAAGAAGAAAAAGGAGATGAGCACTTTCCTTCATTGGTGGCCAGAGCCCCTTGAACATGTTAATGGCCTGAGTAGTAACAAATCCTGTGAGTCACTAATACCAATGGGCTGGTGAACTGGCCGACGTTAGCTATCCCGCTATTACAACACAGCAAGTTTTGTTTGTCTAATCAGTTGTTGGAAACGAACTCTTACTGTGGCCTCCACACTGGGCATCTTGCTGTGTTCTTTCTAGGTTCTTAAGATTTCTTCAGCTTGCATGTCAGACTTTGAAAGAACTGCTAAAACCAACACGACAGCTGTCCATGTTCAAAAATAAAGGGAAAGGAAATTCAAGAAGCTAAAAAAGACTGATCAGTTTGTGGATGGATGGGCAGCTGGGATTCACCGGAACGAACCCTTCAAACACATGAAAGCACACACCACAGTTTATTTAAAACAACTGAAGAGCTCTAAGTGTGTTTGCTCTGATAGGACAGAAGTAGAATTTGAAGGGGAATCAAGGCAGCCAGAGAGAAACGGGTAATTAAAAAAACAATACAAAACAAAACAGAAAAACACCTGGATTCTTGAATGGTAGGTGATTATCCTTGAAATGTAAACATGGAAGTGTCCATCTCTTGAACTGTAAATGGGAGGGGAAACCTAAATGGCTTTCTTTGGCATACTAACATGGAAGTCAATCACTAAAGACAATAAAGAAGACATTACTCTTGGCTTAGAAAGATGGTAAAATGAGAAGTCACAGCAGGAGGACAGCAACAGGAAGTTATGGGGCGTGGAAGCAGAGTGGTCTTCCCACCTTTCATGCTGTGCTCCCGCAATCCCCTGGCTTGCCGGGAAGAACTGCTGTCTAGTCTATGGGTTAATACACCCTGCGTGGAAGGAGATACAAGATGGTATCTCTTGTGTGAGACTTTACCTGCTGACCTGAAGAAAACAAAGCTATTAGGCTTTTATTCAAATGGCTAGTCTCCAAGATGAGTTTCCAACACAGAGAGAAGTTCACTGTGTGTACTGAGGCAAAGACAGTTCTTCTGTAAACTGAGGCAAGGTGTGGTCTATGAGACTCCAGAGTGTAGGCATAGACCCTTACCACTAGAACTGAGAAGTGCCTTGGGCCACCCATAAGGCAGCCCTGGCAGGGCACAGGCCCGTGCTGCCCATATCCCCTCTCTCTTCCTGCCTTCCAGATGATTCCCCAAGGGCCGTAAGCAAAAGCTCAGCTGCCTTTAGAGTCACCGGGCTCTGCATTTAAAGGAAAACAGCATTTGTTCATAACTCCAGGGAATGATGAAGGGGAAAGAGAAGAGAGGAACAGCAAAGTCAGTGTTGTCTGGACCCTAGTGATCCAGCCTTCTTTGTCTCTTCATTTCTGAAAGGTATCATCTTCCCAATCAAGAAACCCCTCCCTTATGCAGTCAAGCAGGTCATTCTGAGCCCAGTCATCATCTTTCCGGGCCATCATTCACTCCCTTTCCTTCTGCCCCTTGAACAAAACATACATGTCTTCTCCTTTCCTATGTCAACTTGTCCTTTTTGGGAGCTCTCATGCCAGAAACAGCTGTCTCATGTTTCCACCCATATTTCTGTTTCTCTTTTCCTTGACCTTTTTTAAACAAGCTGCTGGCCTGTATTCAGATGGGAAGCCTTCAGAAAGCATGGTAAGAGGAGAGACGCCACGGAGCTCGGAGCACTGAGAAGAGGCAGCCAAAAAACAGTGCTTCCCCTCCCGGGGTGGGGGTCTGTTGACACCCACAGAGGCCCAGCTCCAGAAAGAGCCTGACTGGCATTGCTCCACAGATTTGAAGGTCAGGATCGAATACTCTCTCTTCCCCCTCACAAAGTAAAACTGGCGGAGAGTCCTCATAGTGTTATGTGTAATTCATTAGGGATATGGAACAAAAAGGCAAATTTATTCTCTGATATAAAAGACACATTTTCTTTTTTCCATTTTGGTTTTCCAGATATTGGATTACATTTTCATACGTTCCACCTCACTCTGCCGAAGAGTGGCTGGTCAGAGAAGTCTTTAGAAAGCATATCAAATAGTGCAGAACTCTGCACTAAACAAATTTGCATCCTATGTATGAGGTATGCCAGTGTATGAGGTACACTGGCAATTAGTGAAAATAAAAAATAAAAAATAAAAAAATGTCTTGTCAAGGATAAGGAGACTTGCAAGAATCTCAAGAGCATTTTGTAATGATTATATTCTGAGATAGGAAGTAAAAATATATCTATATATATCTTAATGACTTGCACCAAAATTTTTCTTAGGGAGTAAATTACCTTTGTTTAGGAACATATCTTGGTAAGCTTTGAGAGGGAGATGGCAAAACCCAGAGGACCCAGGGTCAGTGGGAACTAAGGTGGCAAAAGAGAAATCAAACTTGCTTCAGAGAGAGGGACGGAGAGAGAAGAGGAAGCAAAGCCAGGAGAGGCCAGGAAGATGACATGAGATGAGGCGCGTGGCGATGGAGTCACTGTGATGGTGGGAGGCACAGAGGGACTCTAAAGAAGGAAATGAAGAGGGGTGCCTGGGTGGCTCAGTGGGTTAAGCCTCTGCCTTCAGTTCAGGTCATGATCCCAGGATCTTGGGATCAAGCCCCACATTGGGCTCTCTGCTCAGCGGGGAGCCTGCTTCCCCTTCTCTCTCTGCCTGCCTCTCTGCATACTTGTGATCTGTCAAATAAATAGATAAAATCTTAAAAAAAAATGAAGGAAATGAAGAAATTCAACTTGAGGTTATTCGCTTTGCTGTGATGTAAACCTCTCTTGTGTTTCCAAAAATCTTACGTGTACTGAACAGTCATGGATTTCTTTTCTTTTGGTTAGAATTCAAGGAAGGGATCCCATCTGTGTCCCATGCGGAGGTGCTAGGGTGAGGATTTCAGGAAAGGAGCCAGGGAGGGGAGCACAATTCAGCCCTGAACACTACTGTTACAGGCAACAATGCAGGAGAACCCAAATGCGCTGGGCAGGGTAAGAGAAGCCAGTCTCAAAAGTCTTCACACTGTGTAATTCCATTTACGTGGTACTCTCGAAAAGCAAAGCTTCAAGGACAAACAGCAGATTAGAGGTTGCAGGAGGTTGAAGATGGGGAAGGGTTTGAAAACAAAGGGGTGGCCTGAGGTAATCGGAGGGGAAGGGGTAATGAAACCACTTGGTAACTTGATTGTGGTGGTGTTTACAGGATCCACACTTTTCTCAAAGCTGATAGAAGAGTAGGCTAGATAATGGATTCCTGATGTAAATAAAAAATTCATTTTAAAAGTACGGGTTCTAAATCAGAAAGAGAATCGGTTTTTATTTAACAGTCTATTTAGAGAAAGACATAAAAGCTGAGACCCGTGAGCGGTGTGCGGGGTTTGCCCCTGCCACCAGGCACAACCTACAACCCTCCTCTCGCCCCTTCGCAATACCCCTAAACCGGACACGTGAAAAAATCATGATCACAGAAACAGGGTTTATTTTTTACATTCAGGGCTTCCTCCTAACATGAATCCCTTTGAGGAAGTCAGGGTCTCCCGGTTCCACAGGCACCGGGGCTCTGCAGTACCCATTCTGATGCCCAGGCTCGGGGGAAGAGAAGCTATTTGGAATCCCGATGGGAGACACGTCACACCCCCATGACCCTCCACTTCTCCTCTCCACTGAGGAGAGATCCTGAGAGACTCTCGCTCCCCGTGCCAGCTGCTGTCTTCTCCCCATGTGCTTGTTTCCCCAAACCCCACCAAGCCCATACTCTTCCACACGGCAGGAAACAGTGTCTCGGTCGTGCTGATATCATGGCTATCTGTAATGAAGCATTATGAATTTGTATAAAGCATCGACAAGGCAGTCTCTGATTTGTATTTCTTTGTTCATTTATACTTCATCTACTACCAAAAAAAAAAAAAAAATTGGGGTGGTTTTGGTTCAATTTCATTAAATAAATAAATATTTTTTGAGTTCTCGCTAGGTGCCAAGCACTGGGGCTATGGAAAGAGATCATGATCCCTGATCTAGGCCCACAGACTAATGCGAACAGAAGAGAGAAAAAAATGGTTGTAAGGCACTGCGGCGATAAATGCCAGGCAGAGGCGAACACGGGCTGCTCGGGAATTCAGAGAAGGGGTAGATATGCTGGTCTGGGCATCAGGGAGCCTCAGAGAGCTGGATCCCGAAACATGAGCTGGAGTTAACCAAGCAGAGAGCAGTGAAAAAGGGTACAGAAAACACTGAATTATTCAAAATGGCTGGGACATGATGTGATAGAAATGGGAGGTGGTTGCTGGAGAAGAAGGCAAAAACCAGATGAGAAAAGGCCTTACACTCTCTCAGAAGTTTATCCAGCAAGCAGGTGCTGGGCAAGATCTGATTTTAAAAGGTCCTCCGGTATTATGGAGGGCATGTATTGCATGGAGCACTGGGTGTGGTGCATAAACAGTGAATTCTGGAACACTGAAAAGAAATTTTTAAAAAATATGAATAAATAAATAAATAATAAAAAGGTCCCCCTGGCAGCACCAGGTGGGATGGGTCTGGCTGACAAAGGCCTGGAGGCTTGGAGATGGGGAAACATTTCTGCAGCATTCCAAGTAAGAGGAAGTGAGGGGCTGGATCCAGGCAGAAGTCAGGGAGAGGAAGTGGAGAGAGAGGGTACGTTTGAAATCAATTGTCCATTAAGTGCTAAACAGAGCCCAGATAAAGCACGGCCCATCTTCCTGGACTTCTGATCTAAATACGGAAGTGATGATGATATGGATAGTCCCCACCTTCTCATGGCTCACCTTGTTCACTGTTTCATTCATTCAGCGTTGGTAATAAACATGAGTGTTCACTGATGCCAACCACTCATTTGAAGATTTCTAAGTATCAGTTACTATCCAGCAGTTAAAAAATGTGAATTCTGGAGTCAGACAAATCTCAGACAAATACTTTTTTAAAACGTGTGTTTCCTAAATTATCATAAAGTTGACCTTTTGGCATAGATTTCTATGAATTTGAATACATATCTAGATTTGGGTAACCACCACCACAATCAGGAGACAATTCCATCCCCTCAAAGCATCTTTGTGCTGTCGTGCCCTCCCCGTAACCCTTGGCAGCCTTCGATTTGGTTTACTCCATCACTCCAGCTTTATTTTCTCGAGAACGTTATGTAAGTAGAATTATCCAACACTCAGCCTTCAGCGACTGGCTTCTTTCATTCAGGGTACTGCCTTTGAGATTCACCCACCTGCCACAGGTATCAATAGGTTCATTCCTTTATAGGGTTGAGTGGTACTCCGTTACATGGTTGTGCCACACTTTGCCCATCTCCTGTTCGAGGGCTATATTTGGGTTGTTTCCAGTTTGGGATGATTATGCATGGAGGTGGGTTTTGTGTGGACCTAACTTTCCATTCTTTAGAGTAAATATCCAGAAGTGGGATTCCCGGGCTACACAATTAGTGTATTAACTTTAAGAACCTCCCAAACCGTTCTCCAGAGTACATTCTAAATTCCCACCAGCCACACAGGACAGAGTTAGTCATCTCCATCCTCTCCAGGACTTGATATTGCCGGAATTCTTTTCTGAGCCCCATGGGTAGGTGTACTTGTTTAACCCAGCTCGCAAAGATTTCCTCCCATGTAGTTTCCTGAGTTTTTATAATTTGAGGTTTTACACTTAAATCTGTTACTCACTTAGATTCAGGTTCTTGATGGATGTCCAATTTTTTTCCTCACTTGTTGAAAAGACTATCCTTTCTCCAATTGCCTTTCAATTTGTCAGAAACCACGTGTTCGTGTGTAAGTGGGTCTATCTCTGCGCCTGCATTTTGTTCCAGGGCTGTGTGTCCGTCCTTTCGCGGTGCCCCAGTCTTCATGACTATGGCTTGAGAGGAAATCTTCAACTTGGCTAGCAGGATTACTCCAAAAGTATTTATTTTCTGAAACCATCTTAGCTTTCCTACCTCTTTTGCCTTTCCGCATATTTTTAAAATTGTTTATGGATATCTATATTACTCTTGCCGGAATTTTCACTGGAAGTATATTCTGTCTGTAGATCAATCTGGAGAGAATTATCATCTTGACTATGTTGAGCCTTCTAACCCATAAACATATGTCTCTCCATTTATTTAGGTCTTCTTTTATTTTTATTGTCAGCATTTTAAAATTTTCAGCATATGGATCCTGCATGTATTTTGCTAGACTTACACCATATTTGTGCTGTTGTAAAGGGTGTTGTTTTTTAAATTTCTATTTCTAATTGCTCATTGTTAATAAAGAGAAATAGAATTAATTTTTATATATTGACTTTGTAGCTGCATCCTTCTTAAAGTCACTCATTTAGTTCTTGGATTTATCTACAGATTTCTTGGGATTTTCTACATGAACAAACATGCTGTCCTTGAATAGAGGCAGTTTTATTTCTTCCCTCCCAATCTGCATGGCTTTTACTTTTTTCTTGCTTTATTACACTAGCTAGGACCTCCAGGATAATGTTTAATAAGAGTGGTGTGAGTGAACATCCTTGCCTTTTTCCCAATCTTAAAGAGAAAGAATTCTTTTATGATGAAATACATTAGCTGTAGGGTTTAGATAGATAGATAGACAGACAGATATTATATATCGTTATACATATAGATCCCTCTATTAAATTGAGAAAGTTTCTTTCTATTTCTAGTTTGCTCAGAGTTTTTGTCATGAATGCAGGTTGAATTTTGTCACACGCTTTTTTTGCACCAATTAATGGGACCATGAGGTGCTTCTTCTTTAAACTTTTAATATGGTGAGTTACATTGGTTTTGAATTTTGAATATTGTCTCTGCCTTACATCTCTAGATAAATCCCACTCTGTTACTGCTTACTATTCTTTTTACATATTGCTGGATTCATTTTGTTAATTTTTAACTGAGTATTTTTGTGTCTATGTTCATGAGGAGTATTGGTCTGCAGTGAGGTTTTTTTGGACTGTATTTATCAGACTTTAGTATCTTGGTAATATTGGCCTTGTAAAACAACTTGGAAAGTGTTACTCTCTCTTCTATTATCTGGAACTCACTGTGTAGAATTGCTTTCATTTCTTCTTTAAATGTTTGGTAGAATTGACCAGTGAAATCATCTGAGCCTGGAGATTTATTTTATGGAAGGTTAGTTGTTTGTTTTACTACAAATTCAATTCTTTAAATAGTTATAGTTCAATATAATCATTCAGCTACAGGATTGAATAGTTAGGTTTAGGTCATCTATTTCATCTTGGATGAACCATGCTAATTTGTGATTTATGAGAAATTGATTCATCTCCTAAAAGTTGATGACTTTATGTATCTAGGGTTGTTTGTAGCATTCCTTATTACCTGTTAAGGTCTGTGGGGTTTGTAATTATATTCCCTATTTCATTCCTGTTATTGGTAGCTTTATCTTCTCTTTTTCTTTGGCAGTCTTACTAGAGGTATCCCAATTTTATAGATCTTAAAAAAAAAAACAGATTTCATTTAGTGTTTGAATGGTATACCTTTTTCTTCCTTCTTTTAACCTACCTATATTGTCATTATATTTGAAGTCAGTTTCTTATAAATAACATACAGTTGGATCATGTAATTTTCATCCATTCTGATTATTTCTTTTTATTGATGTGTTTTGACTATTTACATCTATTGACATTATTGGTATGTCTGGATTTAAATGTGCCATTCTATGACCTGTTTTCTATTCGTTCCCTCAGTTTTTTTTTTTTAATTTTTTATTTTTATAAACATATATTTTTATCCCCAGGGGTACAGGTCTGTGAATCACCAGGTTTACACACTTCACAGCACTCACCAAATCACATACCCTCCCCAATGTCCATAATCCCACACCCTTCTCCCAAACCCCCTCCCCCCCGGCAACCCTCAGTTTGTTTTGTGAGATTAAGAGTCACTTATGGTTTGTCTCCCTCCCAATCCCATCTTGTTTCATTTATTCTTCTTCTACCCACTTAAGCCTCCATGTTGTATCACCACTTCCTCATATCAGGGAGATCATATGATAGTTGTCTTTCTCTGCTTGACTTATTTCGCTAAGCATGATACGCTCTAGTTCCATCCATGTTGTTGCAAATGGCAAGATTTCATTTCTTTTGATGGCTGCATAGTATTCCATTGTGTATATATACCACATCTTCTTGATCCATTCATCTGTTGATGGACATCTAGGTTCTTTCCATAGTTTGGCTATTGTGGACATTGCTGCTATAAACATTCGGGTGCATGTGCCCCTTTGGATCACTACATTTGTATCTTTAGGGTAAATACCCAATAGTGCAATTGCTGGGTCATAGGGCAGTTCTATTTTCAACATTTTGAGGAACCTCCATGCTGTTTTCCAGAGTGGCTGCACCAGCTTGCATTCCCACCAACAGTGGAGGAGGGTTCCCCTTTCTCCGCATCCTCGCCAGCATCTGTCATTTCCTGACTTGTTGATTTTAGCCATTCTGACTGGTGTGAGGTGATATCTCATTGTGGTTTTGATTTGTATTTCCTTGATGCCGAGTGATATGGAGCACTTTTTCATGTGTCTGTTCGCCATCTGGATGTCTTCTTTGCAGAAATGTCTGTTCATGTCCTCTGCCCATTTCTTGATTGGATTATTTGTTCTTTGGGTGTTGAGTTTGCTAAGTTCTTTATAGATTCTGGACACTAGTCCTTTATCTGATATGTCGTTTGCAAATATCTTCTCCCATTCTGTCAGTTGTCTTTTGATTTTGTTAACTGTTTCCTTTGCTGTGCAAAAGCTTTTGATCTTGATGAAATCCCAATAGTTCATTTTTTCCCTTGCTTCCCTTGCCTTTTGCGTTGTTCCTAGGAAGATGTTGCTGCGGCAGAGGTCGAAGAGGTTGCTGCCCGTGTTCTCCTCAAGGATTTTGATGGATTCCTTTCGTACATTGAGGTCCTTCATCCATTTTGAGTCTATTTTTGTGTGTGGTGTAAGGGAATGGTCCAATTTCATTTTTCTGCATGTGGCTGTCCAATTTTCCCAGCACCATTTATTGAAAAGGCTGTCTTTTTTCCATTGGACATTCTTTCCTGCTTTGTCGAAGATTAGTTGACCATAGATTTGAGGGTCTATTTCTGGGCTCTCTATTCTGTTCCATTGATCTATGTGTCTGTTTTTGTGCCAGTACCATGCTGTCTTGATGATGACAGCTTTGTAATAGAGCCTGAAGTCCGGAATTGTGATGCCACCAACGTTGGCTTTCTTTTTCAATATCCCTTTGGCTATTCGAGGTCTTTTCTGGTTCCATATAAATTTTAGAATTATTTGTTCCATTTCTTTGAAAAAGATGGATGGTACTTTGATAGGAATTGCATTAAATGTGTAGATTGCTTTAGGTAGCATAGACATTTTCACAATATTTATTCTTCCAATCCAGGAGCATGGAACATTTTTCCATTTCTTTGTGTCTTCCTCAATTTCTTTCATGAGTACTTTATAGTTTTCTGAGTATAGATTCTGTGTCTCTTTGGTTAGGTTTATTCCTAGGTATCTTATGGTTTTGGATGCAATTGTAAATGGGATTGACTCCTTAATATCTCTTTCTTCTGTCTTGCTGTTGGTGTAGAGAAATGCAACTGATTTCTGTGCATTGATTTTATATCCTGACACTTTACCGAATTCCTCTATAAGTTCTAGCAGTTTTGGAGTGGAGTCTTTTGGGTTTTCCACATATAGTATCATATCATCTGCGAAGAGTGATAATTTGACTTCTTCTTTGCCGATTTGGATGCCTTTAATTTCCTTTTGTTGTCTGATTGCTGAGGCTAGGACCTCTAGTACGATGTTGAATAGCAGTGGTGATAATGGACATCCCTGCCGTGTTCCTGACCTTAGCGGAAAAGCTTTCAGTTTTTCTCCATTGAGAATGATATTTGCGGTGGGTTTTTCATAGATGGCTTTGATGATATTGAGGTATGTGCCCTCTATCCCTACACTTTGAAGAGTTTTGATCAGGAAGGGATGTTGTACTTTGTCAAATGCTTTTTCAGCATCTATTGAGAGTATCATATGGTTCTTGTTCTTTCTTTTATTGATGTGTTGTATCACATTGACTGATTTGCGGATGTTGAACCAACCTTGCAGCCCTGGAATAAATCCCACTTGGTCGTGGTGAATAATCCTTTTAATGTACTGTTGAATCCTATTGGCTAGTATTTTGTTGAGTATTTTCGCATCTGTGTTCATCAAGGATATCGGTCTATAGCTCTCTTTTTTGGTGGGATCCTTGTCTGGTTTTGGGATCAAGGTGATGCTGGCCTCATAAAATGAGTTTGGAAGTTTTCCTTCCATTTCTATTTTTTGGAACAGTTTCAGGAGAATAGGAATTAGTTCTTCTTTAAATGTTTGGTAGAATTCCCCCGGGAAGCCGTCTGGCCCTGGGCTTTTGTTTGTTTGGAGATTTTTAATGACTGTTTCAATCTCCTTTCTGGTTATGGGTCTGTTCAGGCTTTCTATTTCTTCCTGGCTCAGTTGTGGTAGTTTATATGTTTCTAGGAATGCATCCATTTCTTCCAGATTGTCAAATTTATTGCCGTAGAGTTGCTCATAGTATGTTCTTATAATAGTTTTTTGTTCCTGTTTACCTTTCCTGTACTCTTGGATTATTTTAACAGTCTTGGTATTCCATTTTAACTTATCTTTTTTTTCTCACTATATCTCTTTGTGTGTTTTAAAGGTTACTCTGGGGATTACAATATACATATCTAACTTTTCAAAGCTGACTCAGCATCAGTATTTTACCACTTCTGCATTACAGGAACTTGGCGCCACATGGGCTTCTGCTCTCTCCACTTTATGTTACGCTTGTCTAACCTACTACACTTATATACTTAAAAACCTTACTACAGAATGTTGTAATTTCTGTTTTCAGTGGTGGAAGATATTTTAACAACTTAAGTGGATAATAGTTTATTATATTTATCCAGATACTTACCATTTTTACTGCTCTTTTTTCATTCCTGATGTTCCCAGTGTCTTTCAGCCTTATGTCCCCCTGTCCATTAGCAATTCTTTTAAAGCAGATCTGCTAGCAATGCATTCTCTCGGCTTGCCTTATTCTAAGATCTTTATTTCACCTGTATTCCTAAAAGATATTTTCACCTGATACAGAATTCTGGGCTGACAGTTCTTTATTTTCAACACATTATGAAATGTTCTGCCACTTTCTTCTGTCATTCCTGGCTTCTGATGGGAAACACATTCTATGTGTTTTCATAGACATTTGTTTCATAACAAATGCATTATTTTCCTCTGGCTGCCTTCCAATATTTTTAATTTGTCTTCACTTTTCAGCAGTTTGATTATGATATGTGTGGGCATTTATTTCCTTGGGTTTATCGCACTTGGGGATTCCTGAGCTTTTTGAATCTGTAGGTTTTTGTCCTTTGCCAAATTGACATTCTCAGTCATTATTTCTCTTAATTATTCAGCAACACAATTTTTCTCTTCTCTGAGACTCTGGTAACACAAATGCTAAAATATTTTGTTATTGTCCTACAGGTGTCTGACTTTCTGTTCATTTTTTAAGTTATTGTTTATGTGGTTGTATTAATATCTGCCATATTTGTAACTATCTTCTATTCATTGCATTTGCTCCTTGCTTCTTTTCCCCCCATCTGTCTGCCCTCTCTGGTTTTGAGCATTTTACATGATTCCATTTTATATCTTCTCAACATATCTCAGCATAATTATGCTTTAAAAATTAACTTTACCTAGAACATACAATATAAATCTTTAATTAATCAAAATCCACCTTTAAAAAACACTACAGCATTTCATGTGTAGTTCAGCTACCTTATAATTCCCAATTTGTCCCTTACATCCCTCATGACATTGGTGTCATGGCTTTCTCTTATTCATATGCTATAATAACTCAATATTGTTACCACTATTTACTTAAATAGCTGTCTTCTAAATCAACTAAGAATACAAACAAGATTCTTATTTATTCTATTTATCTTCATTTATTCTTTCTTTGACACTCTTCCCTTTCTTTATTTAGATATGAATTTCTGACCTATCCCATCTTCCTTCTGCTTAAAGAAATTTTTAAAACACTTTTTGTTGACCAAGTCTGTTGGTGATAAAGTCCCTCAGTTTGTATGTTTGTTTTGTTTTGTTTTGTTTTAGTCTGACAAAGTCTCTATTTCTCTTTCACTCTGAAGAATAGTTTTTCTGGGTATAGAGTTTTAGGTCGGTGATGTTTTCCTTTCAACCCTTTAAATATTTCACTCCACTCTTTATTTGGTTGTATGATTTCTGATAGGAAGTACACTGTAATTTTTATCCTTGTTCTCCTATAGGTGAAATGGGATTTCCCCCTTCTAGCATCTTTTGAGATTTTCTCTTGTCTTTGGTTTTCTGCCATTTCTGGTGTGTGTTTTTTGGTATTTATCCAGCTTGCTGTTCTCCCAGTGCTTCCTGGATCAGTGGTCTTGGTATCTATTAGTTTTTTGTTTGTTTGTTTGTTTGTTTGTTTCACCACTGTTACTCCAAATATTTTTTTTGCTCCACTATTTTATTCCCATACTAATTATGTGTATGTTATACCTTTTTATATCATCCCACAATTCTTGGATGTTCTGTTCTGTTACAGATTATTTGTTTCATTCTTTCTTTCTCTTTGCATTTCAGTTCGAAAGTTTCTAGTGCTCTATCTTCAAATTCATTGAATTTTTTCTTAGCTGCACTGTTACTGATAAGCCCATCCTAGACTTCTCCATTCTGATACATTGCTTTTGATTTCTAGCATTTTTTTTTTAAATTTTCCTAAAGTTTCCTTCTCTCTGTTTAAATTACCGATCTATTGTTGCATCTTGTCTATTTTTATCACTAGAGCTCTTCATATGCTTATCATACTGATTTTAAATTCCCTGTCTCATCATTCTAACATCTACATTATATCTGAGTTTTATTCTGATGAATGCTTATCTCTTCATATTGTTATATGTTACCTTTTGGCATGCCTTGTGATTTTTTGTTGAGAGCAGACATATTGCACTGAGTAACATGAACTTAGGAAAACAGGCCTTTATGCAAGGATTTATGTTAATCTAGGTATGAATTGAGCTGTGTTCAATGCTTGCTATAGTTACAGGTGCCAGAGGCTTCAATCCCTTTCGTGTCATTGTTTTACCTTTGAAAATCCCTCAATTCTCTTGCTAAAAGTATGTGTCTTACAGTTCTTGCTGCTGTAATTCACTTACACTGGAGTCCTCTGGTGTGGTGGTAAGCTCTTAGCGTAAAAGGGGAGAGGAAGAGCATCTATAATCTTCTAATTAAATCTCTGTCATGTAGTCGACTTTGTCTCATGGCTGTCTTTGTAAGTGCTTCTCCAGTGGAGTAGCCTTTTTGCCTTTTTTCCCACCTGCCTTCTACTCCCTTCCCTGGCTTAAATATTCCATTCTGTTTCCTTGTGGCCCTGATCCTTGGTGACTATGAATTTTCTCCCTCAGGTGAAACAGAAAGGCTGGAGAGAAGATGGAGTGGAGGGAAGTGCCTTTCTCCAACTGGAGTAAGTCTTTGACCAAGTGCTTTCCCCTGGAGAATGGGCCTTTATTACAGGGAAGGCTCTGGGTTTATTTTGTAATGATCATTCTTCCTGTTCCTGCCAAAGCCACATGATGATCTTTTTCAGATATCTTTTGTAAGAACTTGGTGGGACTCCTAAAGGTAAAGCCCATGAAAGACTGCAGCCTCCTAGGAACTCCGCACTGTCACACTTACTCACATTCCACCTCAAGCAATTTGTCAAAATCACCTTCTAAGTAATCTTGCCAGTTTATGACTCCAGTGGCTTTTGCTTTAGGCAAGCAAATCTCAGCTGTGCCTGTCTGGATACACCTATTACTTTAGATTTGGGGGTTGTGCTTAGTCCTATGACCTCAGTTGTCTGATGAGTCCAAGAAAAGTCATCAACTTTTAGCTGTTCCAGCTTTTTCTTGTTCTAAAATAGGAGTGGGGATGTCCAAGCTCTTTACATGTTGGAAATGAAACTGAAAGACTTTTTTTTAATTCCTTTTTATTTCTGTTATTTGGCTTGGATAATTTCTATTGATCTATCGTTAAGTTCATTGACTTTTTACTCTGTTATTTTCATTCTTTTATTTGGCTCGTTCTGCTACTCAGTTATTTTAATTATTGTTATTTTTAAGTTCTAAAATTTGCTTTGGATGATTCTTTATGCCATCTATTTCGTTGCTAGGACTCTCCATTTTATTATTCATTTCAAAAGTGCTGCAATTCTGTATTGGCAGGTTTTTATAATAGCTGCTCTGAAGTCCTTGACAGATGATTCTAACATCAGTATCATCTTAGAGTCAGCATCTGTTGACTGTTTTTTCCCAGGTGAACTGAGATTTTCCCTGGTGCCCTGAATGCCAAGTATTTTGAATTGTACCTGGACATTTTTAGTATCATCTTGTGAAATTCTTGGTCTTATTTAATTCCTATGAGAATGTTGAATTTTTGTTTTAGCTACCAATCAACCCCTTAAGTTCAGGCTGCAAGCTGTAACCTGTTTCCTCTGGGTTGAGATTTTGATGTCAGTTAGGCTTTAACAATGCTATTCAGATCCAACCCACATGTGCAACCCCCACCCCCCAGTGGCCAGATGAGACCTGAGCAGCATCTGTTACTTTATTCTCAAAGTATTCTACATGCTGATCAGAACCAGGTCCATGCATGCAGGGTGGGGCCTGGAGTTCATAAAGAATTGTATGCTTTTATTTTACGTTCCATAGCATCTTCTTCATGATCTTTCAAGGAGCTTCTCATAGTGAGAACGCCTGAAAAAATAATCTCCCATACTTTCAGTACTCTGACCAGAAAACTGGGGCTTTAGTTACTCTGAGATCACAGCAACAGAGGTTGGTCCTATTAGACAACTCTCTTGGACCAAAGCTCTAATGATCAGGGAAGAAAGTTACCCTTTCTCAGAGTTTTGGTTCTCATACCCACATTGCTACAGGATTGCTTGAAGACTAAGGTGCAAGTGAATGGAGAAAAGATTTTGTGTGTAAAAAAAAAAAAAAAAAAAAAGTTAATTTCCCCATTCTCTCTGAATGTTAGAAGTTCCCTCTCCTGCTATTCAAACCAGATGTGGAGGATTTCTCCAGAAGCTCTCTCTGCACCACGGCACCCACTTCTGGGTGTGGGGCTGCAATGACTTCAGCTGGAGAGAAAAACAATGACCTGTTTAGTGGCAGTTCAACTCCTGATCTTCTTCCCCAACCTGCCAACCACTCTCCATTTTTCAGAGTCCTCAAGTAACTGCTCCATGCATTCTATCCCAGTTTTATAACTGTATTCAGTGTGTACTTAATTTTAATAAGAACCAGAATGTACCAGATACTTAAGACTGGATACTTCCCAAGCCTGAGTCCCTTCATCTCTAAAGTGGGAATAGCAACTCGTGGCTAGAGTTTGTGAAGCACGAAGGAGACAATTCATGTAACGTACTTAATTCTCAGAACACTGTACTGTGTCCAACAAATGTTAACTGCTGTTATTATTTTTGTTCATTGTTATTGTTGTTTTGTCACTGCTACTGCAGCAACACTGAGATGGCACACTGGATAGCAACAGCAGAAAGAGGCAAGAGAAAGGAAGTGTGATTAACAAACGTGGACGGAACAAAGGAGGGTCTACATTATATGTCCCACACTTGAACCACTCATTTATATGTTTTAAGTAAGGAAACAGTGAAGCTACGTGAACAGTATATCATGCAGCAATGTTTAGTTGTAGGTGACAACGTGTTATGTGCTATTCTTCATGTAAGTGCACAGATGGACACTATTCCTTCCTTCCTGCCTTGAAGAATGATAAAGAGAAGAAAGGCAGAAGAAAGTGTGAAGGTGGGAAAATCTTTATATCCTGTCCTTTTACCTAATTCACGCCATGCATGAGATAGCTTTACACACACAGTCATTACTTTAGTGCAAAATTCATCCATCATGCCCAGAGTCAACATCTTTTTAAAAGATTTTATTTATGTGAAAGAGAGAGAGACAGACAGACAGAGACAGCACAAGTGGGAGGAAAGACAGGGGAGAGGGAGAAGCAGACTCCCCTTTGCGCAGGAAGCCAGATGCAAGGCTTGATCCCAGAACCCTGGGATCAACTGGGCCCAAGGTAGATGCTTAACTGACTAAGCCACCCAGGTGCCCCAAGAATCAACATTTTTAAGGTAAGAATTATAAATACCTCTTCACTATTTATGTAGAGTCTTTCAGGTATTATTTACTATGTTACAGGGCAGTGCTGATAGATTGTAAATGGTGGGTGGTAGTGAACTGAAAATGAATATAGACCTTGCACTTTATTCATTCCTAAGTAAAGAACTGCTCCTTACATGTCTTTTGGATAAAAGTTGGATTTTCCTGGAACATAACTTTGATATACAATGTGGCTTTCTTTACTAAGGCTCTTTGCCATATCCACAACCTATATATTCCACCTGAGAGCGTCAAAACAAAAAAGAATGACTCCTTCCTACATGTGCCCATCCGCTGAGCTTTGGTGAATTCTTTAGCTGTGGGTATTATAAGTTAGAATGAATGAGAATGTTTTTTATTTGGGCAGAATTGGATTTAAATTCTGGCTCCCCTATTTTTTATGCATTTGAATTTGAGAACGTTACTGCAACTTTTAGAAATTTCTGTTTCTGGGGCACCTGGGTGGCTCAGTGGGTTAAAGTCTCTGCCTTCAGCTCAGTTCATGATCTCAGGGTCCTGGGATCGAGCCCCGCATCGGGCTCTCTGCTTGGCAGGGAGCGTGCTTCCCTCTCTCTCTGCCCGCCTCTCTGCCTGCTTGTGATCTCTCTCTCTGTGTCAGGTAAACAAGATCTAAAAAAAAAAAAAAAAAGAAAGAAATCTGTTTCCTCGTAAAAGGAAGTTAATACTTGGCACACAGAACTTCTTCTTCAGTTATAAAAACTTGTACTATATGTATGCCATGTACATAAACAAATTTATAGGACATTGAAGGCACTTTGTATAAAATGCAGATATACCATCCATGCCCATTTTTAGAATTTAGATTATTTCAGCAATGTTTGTAATTTCTTAATATTTGTGTTTATGACAACTCACCCTAAAATTCACCTTCCAATAGAACATCTCAGTGAAAAGCAGGGACTTCTACATGCTAAAGATCTCTTTAATACTTCATTAACACTGGCAGCTCAGTGTTTGGAAAATAATTGTAACAAGTGGAATTCACTACAAACAGGGGGCCTTGTGCCTTCATAAATGCCCATCACTTGGACTAACTTAACTAATATCAGTCTCTGTCCCAAAGGCCTGTCCCAAGGAGAACCTCAAGGGGTTTGGGATGACTCATTAGTGAAGCTTCTACAATACCGTATCTTTTTTGTTGTTGTTTTTAAATTGGTTCCAAACCCAGTGTGGAGCCCAGCGTGGGGCAGGAGCTCACAACCCTAAGATCAAGACCTGAGTGATATCAGGAGTTGGGACACTAAGCCAACTAGCCACCCAAATGCCCCTTCACTGCCATATCTTAATTTTGCTCTGTAAAGTCCCAAGTACAGCCCCTTACATCTGTGGACCCTTAAGAATGGCATCTATAAAAATAGCTACTCTATACAGGGTAAACAGTTACTACATATCAGGACTCTGTTCTGCACTTAGCTAACATTGTCTCAAATAATCCTCTTGACACCTCTGGATGCTGGACCATTTTACAAGTAAGCAACCTGATGCTTAGATCCTCTAAGCAACTTACCCACAGGGCATGCAGTTAATTCATTGCTAAGCAGAACTGAAACCAAACTCCTGGCTCTAAAACACATGCCCTTAACACCATGCCAGCTAGAGATTCCTCATTTTCTTCCCCTTGCAGGTTGAGTCTCACTAATCAAACCTGAACATTCTGGACCTACGAGGCATTGCTTATATTAGATCCTGCTGTTTTTATCAATAATTGTAGACCAAAGTTAGTTTTCTTAGGCACAATAGGGATCAAAATCCATTTCAATTCCAAGAAGCTTTCCAAATTCTTTTGTTGCACTTGAAATTTGTTGAGTTAAACAAAGGGGCATTGACGTTGAACTGACTTTTCTTAAAATGTTTCTAATCGTATTTGCTTCAATGAAATCTTCACAACACAAAGAAGCAAAGAATCTGACTCCCTGCTATTTAAAGACTTGAAGAAAGTTCATCCAAAGTATTCTTGGAAGATGAGATAGTCAGAAACACTGAATTAACACTTGCCATTTAAACATCCCTTTACAATACATAAACACTTCCAGAACTGGCAGAGTAAGATATGGAATATATTACATAATCTCTCCTAGAAGAGGAGACTAGACCTTCAACAGATTATGTGACTTGCCAAGGTCACTTAACTCTAGATGGTGAGTCAGAACTGGAACCTGAATCATCTGAATCAAGGTCCAGTTTTCTAGAAGGAGAACAAGCAGAAATTGTCTTTCCAGGAATGTTAACTTAAGTAGAAAGGGTGACTACTGGAAATGTTCTGTACTATAAAGCATACATTTTAGTTAAAACTTGATGTTTCCTATTTACAGGTTAAGATATTAAAGAATATCCCTTGTTATCATTATACAATTACAGTACTGTGGTTATTATGATCATTTTATAATTCAGGAAAGTTTGATACAAAAGGGTGACTTGTTCATGGATTGATACCAATGAGTATGAAATTTCAGATTACGGCCACTGGCATTTTAAAGGATGTTCTTGCCACATTTAGGACTGATGCAAGGTGACCATTTCTCTTTTACAATATCAATTATATGGCACTTTCTTAAAACTTTGGCTTCAGGCCGTCATGGACTATTTTGGAAGGAAATGTGTAGCACATGCTATATTAGGTCAGCCCTTCCCATTTGGGGCAAGAAAAAACTTATTTAATATGAACGTGAGCTTTTTATGTACGTAAAATGGTTAAGAGAATTATGTCACGTAATGGAACAGTGCACTTAAAGATTTATACACTTCAAATGAAATGCATTAGACACGTTCATATGCCTAAATGCACAAAAAGAATTTAAATATGACAATTAATTTATCACCTGTTGACAAATAACATTTTATACTTAATGTTAGAAGGAAAGTATTTTTCATGAAGTGGCTAGTTCTAATAAACATGCCAAAAGCACCTGTAAATAAAAGGCGACAATGTTAGTCAGCACCTTATAAACTCTCCGAATTCAATCTACTCTAAGTGTTGTGAGTGCTCAAGAGAAGAGTAATAAGAACATGATGACAGAAGGAAGAGCTACAGCTAATGTAAGGGGGAGATGTTCCAGGTCCTAAGACAAAGGCATGCATGGTTTGGCTCGCCTGTTTTGTTTTCCTGAAGCTGCAATTAATTTTCAAGAGGAAGACACAAAGGATATATTTAAGTGTTCTTAGGTAAAGACCTGAAACTCCTCTGCTTTCTCACAGGCCAGAATGAAGGGTTTGTTTATTGGAAGCATTTTCCTTTTCAGAGAAAGCTTATGTTTTCACTATTTGGTATAACTTCAAAACAATCTATATATTTGAAAGCACAGATTACTGCTAGCTTTTAGCTAGTGGGAGTCTAATAAATCTAATGAATAAATCAATAAAATTGATTCCCCAGACTATTTTTCTTTTTAAAACAAATATTAATGATTCTCTATATCATATTATGATCATTACATGACCAAACGTACAATGAATGAATATCACTGTGAAATGGAGTTCCCAAAAAAGGGGAGGGGGACGAATGATTATCTGAATGTCAGCAGACTAACTATTCTTCAACATGAAGTTCATTATGTTTTCTTTTAAAGTTATTCAGAAAAAAACGATCTTTTCCTTCTTCATCACCATGACGCTAAAGAGGAGAAAGTCAGGTTTCCTCTGAGTAACTTTTTCCTCTTCAGCTTCACAGTACTGATTTAAAAAACAGACGTTTCTTGGTCATATAATGTTTGGCAGAATTTACCTGGATTTTTTAAAACAAAAATTTCCGTTACCCAGCCTCCTTTATAAGACAAGGATAATTAATGTTTCATGGCAATGAACCTAAAGTGGAATAAGATTCTTACAAAACATTAAGTCAGGAATAGAGTACGGTAGGTATCATTTTAGAGCTAAGCACATTGTAGCATAATTTGAAAATTGAGTATTTATACATAATAATATTATTTTTCAGAACAACTGGTACATCAAGCATGCAGGTAAAAGAACTTGAGCTCTTTAGCAAAATGGTCATATTTACATGTGGGCATATCTGGCAAATCTGACAGACTTGATTTAGGAATCTGGTTCTGCCTCTTATTAGTCATGTGACCTTGATTATGTGATTGCCTCGGTTTCCTCATCTGTAAAATAGGATTACATTAGTACCTCTTCTATAGGATTGTCATGAGGGCATTATCAGGTCATTTAGCACAAAGAAGGGCATAAGATACACACTCCAAGAGAATTACTGATATATTATATTTGGTTTATTACTGTGGAAAAATGAGAAAACAGCTAATCATGTGTGTAGTCAGGGAGAAGCTGAGCAACAATGTTCTCAGATGGATTCAACACAAGGAAGGTCGCTCTGAATTAAATACTCCATGAAAAAGAAGAAAGAAAGAGAGAGCACGAGAGAGGCAGGGAGAGGAGAAAGGAGGGAGAAAACCAGGAGGGAAAGGAAACTCCCTGACCTCAACCTTAAAATAAGTACAAAACAACGGTTACTCCGAGCAAAAAGACAGATTTCCCTCTTCACACAGGACTAAAGAAAGCGACATTCCATATAAACAAGTGGTTTGTGATGAGTTAAAAAGAAAAGAAAAGAAAAGGCCCAATCCCAAATTCATCCAGAGCTGCCAAAGTCCCTGCAGCATCTGGGAGAAGAGCATGTGGGGAGCAAAGGGGGACAGGTGAGGGCTGTGGATTCAGGCCCAAAGCATCACTCACAGAAGACACAACTGTAGAGAGACCTTTTCCCACTGGCTTCGGGCTGTTAAGTGCGCAGAAATGGAAGAACCACTGTCACTGTAGCTTTTCACTAGCTTGTTTATTTACCCATCAAGAACCATAAGGACCTTTACTGCATAAAATGCCACGTGTGGTGGTAATTGACATCAAACGATCCATGTCTACCAACAAATAAAAGACTAAAGTAATAAACATAGAGAGATGAGTGTTTAATGACCTTCAACAAATTTTTATTGTAAGATCCATAACAGTTAACTATATACACTGACATCTCTGCCTGGAGCAGTCTCCGTTTTCAAAGTCAGAGCGAAGAGGCCCCAGTCCTGCCTTGCTACAGTGGCTCATGAAAACTGGCTTGAATGTGTCAGCCCAGAATGGATTTGCCAAAATTGCCAGGCCCCTGAGACTTCCACCATGTCCATAAAATTAAAATTTTCCACCTTGAGTACTACCTCTCCACTTGACCTCCACCTCCTACAAATTCCTTTAACTTTTTCCAGAGCTGGATAAAATGCTGAAGTCATCCAATACTTTTCAACTATTTCTTCCCAAAATCAAGACATCCAGAGGAAGCATAATAAATACCATCATTCAAGATGCTCTTGGATTTCCATAATCCCCAACCACTGCCTTTAACTTAGTCCTAAGAACATCTGGCGATAACCTGAACTAAATGGCCATTTTGTCGGTGTTAAGTGACAAACTCAGAAGGTTTCCTTGTATAAAGATTTTTGGTTATAAAGGGAGCATAAATAAAAACAGGAGAAAGAGATCATGGTTCCTCTGCTCAACACCAGAGGCTATGAAATCACCACAGCACCAAACTAGAAAGACAGTGAAATTACGTTGATTTCCTTTTAAGCCCATTGCTTAGTATTCTTTAGGTGTTGGATGACTGCACTGAGGTCCATGATCTCTGGGCCAGGGTTCAATTTCATAACTGGAGTCATGACTCTTTACACAGGGACAGGGATGCAGCTTCAAGAAGTCATTCAGAACCTTAGATTCATGGGAATCCAAAGGAAGGAGGCTGTTCTTCTGCCTCTCATCATGATCAAGAGCCAATCTCAGCCCCAAACAGACCAAATATACTCACACCGAGTCTCCCAATAAGTGGGGGCTCTGAGGGAAGAGGTTACTTCTCCCCCTCCTTTGGTGTCACCCTGTAGTAAGTATGCAATAAATGTTCACTAAACTCAAATCGGTGATAAGTATTTGGGAAAGTAAATACAAAAATGGTGATAGTTTTTATTTTCTTTACAGTTTTCAAAATATTAATTAGATTAATAATTAATAATATTAATAATTAATTAATAATTAATGATTTTTAAAAACAAAGGATTTGTTTTATAAAAAGGATTTCAGAGGTTATGAATTCACTTGACAATGAGAGTGAGGACTAGTAGAGGAGCATCGGTTTCGAAGAAAAGACAAAAGCATCTTTATATCTCAAAATCTCTGGTATCACTTTTATAATAATGTAGGCTTTGGGCTTATACAAGACCCAATTTCTTGTGGTTCACAAGCTTCTGTAATTCAAGGAAAGATCTCTCTAGAAGTTGGATAAAACTTAAACAGAAGCTCAGCATCATGGATATTCATTCTTTGCCTGCCCAGAACAAAATGCTTCTCTAGGAAATGCTCCTAATATGTGTTTCAAAAAGTAGTGACTCTATTCTAAAAGATCGTAACCTCCCACTTAACATTGATCTTGGACCAGCCACCCAACCAACCCTAGGCCAGTCATCAAGAAGACTTCAGCCATTCTGACTGGCTTGGGGGATGTCACTTACCCCAAACAGGTTAATCAGAGCGCTCTCAGGGCTCTTTTTCTCCTGAGATAAGATAACAAGTTTCAAAGTCTCTTTGCCTCTCTGGCAGTGAGATTAAAAATGGAAGTCTCATAGTTGCTGGTTAACATGTCCAAATCATGTAAAGATGCTGCTGTTCAGTAAAAGAGGCTGATACTGACTTGTAGCAAGAACCAGAGCAGAACCAGGAAGAGAGATGGAAGGTGCTGGTGGCATCCCAGCCTCTGGTTCCAGTTGTTTCCCTCCCTGTAATTGATTACATTATATTCCAACTGTACAGATATAATAGACATAAACTCAAGAGCATAGATAATAGCAAAAGTAGTAAAATAATCAAGAAGAGGTAAGTTTGTGTATTTGTTAGCTTTGTTCTTAGTAAAATTCATTAAACTATAAGTATATATAATTTAATTTTTAGTGATGGCTCTGTTTATCAATCAGCTCACAAAATTCTGACAATTTAGGCACTGGGTCTGGTACATGATGGACAGTATAAGCGCACACCTGGAGCATGGTACCCTTACTCATTTGAGTGGGTTTTTTCCTACTAAAGTTTTAAGTTTCTATATAGTTACATCTATCAAAATTTTGTGGTTTCAGCCTTTGGCATTATATTAAAAAGCTCTCCTATCAGAAAATTATAAAAATATTCACATTTTACTCCAGCACTTTCATCTTTCCACAACAGAATAAAGTATGAAATAAAAAAACCCAAAATTAGCCTGTCATAATACCTTTTATTTGAATAAACTATCCTTCTGTTCCACGTTTACAATATACCTCAGGCTGATGATTACTTGGATCTGTTCTGCAGTCACTCTTCTGGCCCACTGATTTATCTCTATTTTTTATGGCCAGTAAATTACACTAAATAGTGAATCTTTAAAATACATTTTATTTCCTTTAGAACATCTCTCCCATTACTCTTATAAATTTTTTCTGGGTTATTTTTGTGTATTATTATTTCCAATGAATTACACAATCATTTCTGTTGGGTTTCCAAAAAAATCCCATTAGGATTTTTATTGCATTTGCATTAAATCTTTTACTTTTTCACAATATTGAATGCTTCCAAGAACATGACATTTTTAATCTATATTTATATACTTATATTTCTATTTACTCTAGTCTTTTATTTCTTAGAGTTAATTTATATATATATGTTCATTTAAGTCTTGTACTTCTCTTACAATTTCTATAAATTTTCTATTTTGTTGCTACTATTAATGGAATTTCTCATTTTATTCAATCTGAAATTTTTAGTTAAAAACACAAAAGGTCAATTTAAAAAGCTATTGTTTTGTTTGTTTACTTAAAACTGTCCACTTTTCTGGGTTTCTTTCTAATAGTCTTTTTAAAATTCTAATAATCTTTTATTTGATTCTTATCTGCAAATAAAAATGTTTTTACTTTATCTCCAATATTTATACCTCTTATTTCCTTGCCTTGTCTGATTGCATTGGCTGGGACTGCCAAACAATATTGCATGTTATTGGTAAAAGTAGACATCCTTGTCTTATTCTTTTTACACAAATTCTTCTAGCTTTTGTCTTCACTTTTTATCATTTTAAAAGTAGTATCACTAAATCCCATATAACAAAAAGATTTTATTAAGATTAAATATTGATTTTTACCAAGCACTTTTCTGCCTTATGAGATTTATGTGAGGGTTCCCTTTATTTCATTAACAAGTTTTCTAATATTAACCTATCCTTGTATTCCTGAAGCACTGTTTACCCTTACATCACTCTTTCAATATTGAATTTAACTGTAGCATAATGACCTTCACAGAAGGTCAAAAGTATTGACTGACAATACAAAAAGTATTGACTGACCGATTAATTGACTGGAAAAGGAAAAAAGAAGTCACTGATACTCTCTGTCATTAAGAATTGAAATTGCCATGATTATGTTGTCCTCCTTAGAATAATGAGGAAACAAGGACTCAAAATACTAAGCTCAGGAGCAATGGATGCCAAAGATGAAATTCTTCTGGGTCTCAATTCCTGGGAGAAGGTTCTAACCAGCTTCTAAGATTTTTATGTTCCTTGACCTGACAAATGTTGAAATGCACTGGATTGGTTAACATGTGAAGAGCAGACCTTCTATGGGACCCCTTGGGAGATATCACTGTATCCGAGAAAGTTTAACTGGAATACAATCGATACTAAAAATTTCTTATGGCACAGATAGTATCTACCAAGA
Organism: Mustela lutreola; assembly: GCF_030435805.1. Taxonomy (NCBI): domain Eukaryota; kingdom Metazoa; phylum Chordata; class Mammalia; order Carnivora; family Mustelidae; genus Mustela; species Mustela lutreola. The sequence continues at coordinate 138,983,215 of NC_081292.1, read as the reverse complement.
TGCTCTCTTTTGCACTGCATCCATGGTGAATGGTTTCTCTGCTGCTTCTATGCCTCTAGTCACAGAATCTGAGCTCAGAAGGGTGACCACAATTTCCTCTCTCAAACCCCTTATTTCTGGACAGAACTGAGTCCAGTCCAAATGACCTAATATTTAAAATCTGTAAAGAAAGATGGGCGCTTTGTCCCATAAGACAATTTCCAATTTTTTACAATCCTGCTGGTCAAGAAACTCTTTTCACATCTAGCCTCGATTCCTCATACTCTCTCTCTCTTGTAATCAGTGTTTTAAAATTGCTCTTGTCTTTGCAGAAATGTCTGTTCATGTCCTCTGCCCATTTCTTGATTGGATTATTTGTTCTTTGGGTGTTGAGTTTGCTAAGTTCTTTATAGATTCTGGACACTAGTCCTTTATCTGATATGTCGTTTGCAAATATCTTCTCCCATTCTGTCAGTTGTCTTTTGATTTTGTTAACTGTTTCCTTTGCTGTGCAAAAGCTTTTGATCTTGATGAAATCCCAGTAGTTCATTTTTTCCCTTGCTTCCCTTGCCTTTTGCGTTGTTCCTAGGAAGATGTTGCTGCGGCAGAGGTCGAAGAGGTTGCTGCCCGTGTTCTCCTCAAGGATTTTGATGGATTCCTTTCGTACATTGAGGTCCTTCATCCATTTTGAGTCTATTTTTGTGTGTGGTGTAAGGGAATGGTCCAATTTCATTTTTCTGCATGTGGCTGTCCAATTTTCCCAGCACCATTTATTGAAAAGGCTGTCTTTTTTCCATTGGACATTCTTTCCTGCTTTGTCGAAGATTAGTTGACCATAGATTTGAGGGTCTATTTCTGGGCTCTCTATTCTGTTCCATTGATCTATGTGTCTGTTTTTGTGCCAGAACCATGCTGTCTTGATGATGACAGCTTTGTAATAGAGCCTGAAGTCCGGAATTGTGATGCCACCAACGTTGGCTTTCTTTTTCAATATCCCTTTGGCTATTCGAGGTCTTTTCTGGTTCCATATAAATTTTAGCATTATTTGTTCCATTTCTTTGAAAAAGATGGATGGTACATCCAGATGGCGAACAGACACATGAAAAAGTGCTCCATATCACTCGGCATCAGGGAAATACAAATCAAAACCACAATGAGATATCACCTCACACCAGTCAGAATGGCTAAAATCAACAAGTCAGGAAATGACAGATGCTGGCGAGGATGCGGAGAAAGGGGAACCCTCCTACACTGTTGGTGGGAATGCAAGCTGGTGCAGCCACTCTGGAAAACAGCATGGAGGTTCCTCAAAATGTTGAAAATAGAACTGCCCTATGACCCAGCAATTGCACTATTGGGTATTTACCCTAAAGATACAAATGTAGTGATCCAAAGGGGCACATGCACCCTAATGTTTATAGCAGCAATGTCCACAATAGCCAAACTATGGAAAGAACCTAGATGCCCATCAACAGATGAATGGATCAAGAAGATGTGGTATATATACACAATGGAATACTATGCAGCCATCAAAAGAAATGAAATCTTGCCATTTGCAACAACATGGATGGAACTAGAGCGTATCATGCTTAGCGAAATAAGTCAAGCAGAGAAAGACAACTATCATATGATCTCCCTGATATGAGGAAGTGGTGATACAACATGGAGGCTTAAGTGGGTAGAAGAAGAATAAATGAAACAAGATGGGATTGGGAGGGAGACAAACCATAAGTGACTCTTAATCTCACAAAACAAACTGAGGGTTGCCGGGGGGGAGGGGGTTTGGGAGAAGGGTGTGGGATTATGGACATTGGGGAGGGTATGTGATTTGGTGAGTGCTGTGAAGTGTGTAAACCTGGTGATTCACAGACCTGTACCCCTGGGGATAAAAATATATGTTTATAAAAAATAAAAAATTTAAAAAAAAAAAATAAAATTGCTCTTGTCAAAATTCTCCCCAAACAGTTCTTGCTCTTCTATGTAATCTCCCTCACTACTAATGAAACTAACCAAGAAATGACTATACAAAATCCAAGTCCCCCAGCTTTCATTCACTCAGCAAGGCTTTACTGAGCACCCACTATGTACCAAGTACCAAAGAGAGTAAGGAGGGAAAAATAAGGAAATCTTTAGAATAAAGATGGATCAGACCTGGTTCCTGACCCTGAGAAGTTTGTGGTTTACCTGAGAGGCAAACACTAGAAACATAAAATTATTCCCTAAGGGTACTTTCCATAGATTGTGACTTCAAAATGAGAATCTCCCATATGGGAGAATGTTACCTGCAAACACACAATACAAAGCATTTCACGTGATTTGATGTTTATATAGATTATTTTCCAAGAAAATAAAAGTGATTTATTTATGTTCCCTCAATATTTACACATCCCCTCAACTGCCAAGGGCCCTGCTTCCCTTCACACACACATAGGGCTTTTATTGACTTCAAAGGGAGCTTGGTGCATACAGGAGAGACCCACAGAGGCTGAAATGGACACACACTGCTATTAATCTCAGCACACTTCTCTGAGCTGGGGAGGCAGGAAGTTCTGTTGCAGGCCTTTAAAGACAAAGGAATTAAGACACAAAGATTAAACAACTTTCTCAGAACCAAAATGGTTCCTGGGAGTTTAACATGGTGGTGAAATGTTTCAGCTCTGAAGTCAGACTGCTGGGATTTGAATCCTGACCCCAAACCTTATTACCAGCACAACCTCAAGCAATGAACTTAACCTCTCTGTGGTTTCTTCATTGACAAGACAGGGATACAAACAATCCCTACCATATAAGGTTGTTTTGGAGATTAAATGATCAACACATGCAAAGTATTAGGATATCATTCATCACATATTAATCATTTATATGTATCTATAAATATTGTTCTGGCACCAATATTGCAAATTAGCTCCCAGTCATCTGCATAAGTATTAGATTTCAATCACAGACAACTCAGTAATTGAAACCTTAAAGACAGAAGTCACCCCTAAGCCATCTCATTAAATTAGAAATAAAAGCTAAACTAGCTCAGTAAACCTCAAACAAGGCCTCCCTTCCCCCTCCTTCCCATAATCTCTTTCTTTACTTTGTCCTGATATTCAAAACCAAAAATTTCTTTTAGCTGAAATTGCACATTTCCATTGCTGTGTTTCTTCTTCTTTTTATGACAAGATCACAAAGATGACATAGGGCCTGCGAAGGTTCATTTTGCTCCGGAAGATTACCGGGCTATTTCCAAAGAGACGCTGCATACAAGTCTTGAGGAAGGAAAGAACATCTCATTCTTATGGCCAAGCTGTAAAAATCTTTTAGACTTAAATCAAATCGTCAGGTCATTCTTCAATTTCGTTAGTTTCATCTGGGATATGTTATTATCTGGTCATGATTACCAGCTACACTTCAAAAACATCTATACTCAAAACAAAACCGGGTATTAAAAACCTTGGTCTGTAAAATCTTGCTCCACATCCCAAACAGGCAAGTAGTAGAAATCTGTATTATGAATTTATTTCAATATAATAGAAGTAAATATCATGTAAAATCCCCCAAATATACCATCTTCTCATCCCCACCACTACCCCCTAGATTCACCTCTATTAACTGGAAGCAGTGCTCATAGCCTTAAGCAAAATTCAGAATTCGGCCTTTTTTGAACCATTTGTCTTGCCCTTTTACCTGGTTACAGATGGGTACTACTGGCCCCTGCCAGACTGAGCTCAGCTGGTGTTGAGCTGAGGCCCTTGTTCGAGAGCCATTAGCATCAGACTGACTGAATTCAGGAGAATTGCCCAAGTCACACAGACCGTTTAGGCATTAAATTTGTGTGTGTGCTCCCTTAGAAACATTAAATTGTATTATACAGGACCACTACTGCATAAAATGACACATACTTGATAATGTTCTAGGCATCAATGCTATTAAGTTAAGAACATAGAAATGATATTATTTATCTTATTAATTTGCTCCAATGTAGAAGGGGCCTTTGAAATACCTGCTCTGACCTCACTGAGCACCCTTGTCTAGGAGCAGCCTGCCTCACCCTCCAACGTACACCCTCAGCAGCCATGTTTATACGTTATCAATTCCCTTCGAAGCCAGGGAGGACACTGGCCCAACATGGGCCAATCATAATTTCCCTCCTGAGAATTTGACTCAGTCTGGACTGGAGAAGACATGAAGTCCCCTTTCCGGTCTCTCCTTCACAGGTTTGCAAATAGCATAGTGGGGACTGGAAAACCCAGTCTGGGGGACTGCACTGTCAGCAGAACCCGGAACATCAGCTTGTTGAAAGAATCACCAGTCTTCCTGCAGGAAACCATGGTCTGTGACTAGAGACCTGGCGATGTCACAGGAAGGTGGCCCTTACGTCAGCCACACAGGAGGCTGCTGAAAACAGGCCAGAGTGTGGGAGGGGAGGAGGATGCAGCCGGTCACCTGAGCGGATGACGTCATCGCGTCAGCCCTGCAGTCCGGGAGGTTGCTCCTTCACCTCCCTGGCTCCTTCTCTGGCGCCACCTTCTGTGCCGCCTGAGTATCAGCGTCTCACACGCTCTCCAAACATGTATTTAGTCATAGAAAGTGGGGAGTTCATCCTTTTAAGGGATTACCTCTAAATATTTTAAAATATCACTCTTTTAAAGGGTATTTACATTTTCATAGGCATTACTACTGCTCCAATAGTAGTAACAATAATAGTAATACTATTACTAATACTCCTCTAGTGTAGTAATGATAATGCCAGCAATTTGAAGATTTCTAAGCTGCTATAGGTTCAGCCTTCCTCCACAGGCTCTGCTACTCCCCTCAAATGCTCTCTCCTACACGGACATCAGCCCTCCCCCAAGCACAGACTCCAAATCCCTCACCTTGGATTACCTCCTTTGTTGACTTTATTCAAATGTCTCTGAATCCATCACCCCGGGAGACTGACAGATGGGATACTGGATAGGGAATCATTGCCTGGGAATAGAAGCTATGGGGAAGAGACAGAGAAGGTAGAGTCAGAATAAGACCAAAGACTGATTTCTGGGGAAGGCATATGTAAGGGATGGTGATAAGAGAAGAAGAGTCAGAGAGAAAGAGGAAGAACCAAGAGAAATATCAGGGAAGCCAAGGTGGAAAGACAGCTTTTAAGAATAGGGGATGGGCTGTAGTGTGAATGGCAGAGAAGAGATACAGCAGGCAGAGAATGGCCGTTGGCAGAAGGCCAGCAACTGAGAGACATCACAGCCCCTTACGCATCTTCAGGCAGGCACGGGATGACGTGGAGAGCGCTGGTGGGCAGGAGTGGTCAGAACCAGCCAGGGAGGAGGCAGACCCCAACAGTGACGGGAGGCCAGAGACTAACTGGCTGAAATTAGTCCAAAAAGTCCCCAAATTGAAGCGGCCAAACTGAGAAAAGTAAAGTCAGTATTATGTAGAAAATACTCAAAAGACTATATTCATCCATGTCACTGTGCTCATACTACCACTGGAGAATTCTAGTATCAGGCACTTTACACTGCCTCAGAGGAGTGCCACTGAGCCTAATGATGACAATAATATTACCAGCATTTTGAGCAGCAGAAAGCCAGTTACCTGGAATCTCTAGTTAACCAGATTTTATGACTTTATGCACCTACCCTCCACTTCTACAACAGGGAAGAAATTGTCCAAAAACAACAACAACAACAACCCCACACACAGTTTAGAGATCTAGTCAACAAAGAAATATAGGATCTATACAGACCCGACTCAACCCTGATACCTTTTCTAGCCATACTAAGAACGGATGTTTGGGATACTAACCCTGAAATAAAAGATTCAACCACTGAAGAAATATTTACGCTAATGGACCTTATTTGACCAAAACTTTATACTTGGAAAAGTTCTATTCTATTTTATCTTAACCTTATTAAGCTTAATCAAAACAAATGGAGTAACCTTGGGTAACAGGTAGTCTCACAGCAAGTTTACTGTGGCAATATTACTTTGGAACTTCTGTGAGTTGCGGAAATAAAAAATAAAATAACTTATGGAGAAACTAGCCTTATATAGTCTGAGAAAAGACTTCTTGAAATATTTCATTCCTTTATGTAACAATTTTTAAATTGTAGAGATACAAAATGAAAAACAAAAGTAATGAGTTTGGGATGCTTTCTTATATTCCCCTAGACTCAAAAACAACACATTTAAACGGGGTTTAAAGTCTCTAACTTAGATGAAGGGGTCCTACTGAAAAGTTTGTACCCCTTGACTATTTCACTGCATACATCATTGGTGCTCTATCTGAGGGATGTGGAAGAAGGTATTAAACCAGTAAATGGAGAAACCAAAATGATAATTCATTTCTCATGATTTCCTTTCTTTTTTATTCTACTTTACAATATTGTTTTTTCATGCATAGTCTCTAGGAACTAATAATAGACTCTTCTACCAGGAAAACTAAGATGTGTTACTCTAATACATCATATGCTAATCAATGAACGTTTGCATATATCAAGACTGACCCAAATGTTTTTGTACCTAATTAGGAATTAGCTATTTAGCTAGAATGCACAGTGCCTTTTCTGTTCTCTCTCTCTCTCTCCCTCACTCTCCTCTCCCTTTCCTTCTTTCTCTCTCTCTCTCTCTCTCTCTCTCTCTCACACACACACACACACACACACACGCACACATACACTCACACCCTAACCAGCTGTTCTGACTAGGGCACCTTTGGAAGGTTGTTGGGCTGTTGACTGCTGTTGACTGTTGACTGTTGACAGACAGATCCCTCTGGGTGCCCAGTGACAGTTGACTCATTCTCCTTTTCCACTGGCCAAGCCATGTTGTCAGAGGAAAGATGGCCAACTATGAGAAAAAAAATTGCTCCAGGAAGGGGCATACGTGCAAAAGGGCAGCTGTTTCCCTTCTCTCTCAGGACATCCAGGTGCCATTACTAAATTTCCTGTATCCAGGGCCCTGGAAAAGTTCACTGACCTCGGGCAGGGGTTGCGGGGGACGGGGAACACTTTTTCCTTTCAAACCGTCTTTCTTTACTCATTGTAACCAGAGGATCACCACTCACTATGTTGTCTTATAAATTATTCCTGTAAGATTTATAGCCATTTCTATGCTTCAAGTCAAACATTCTTTTAAGGCGAAACAGAGTAATTTACTGGATTTGTGTCTCTAAACAATCTTATAAATAGTTGCTCTCTAGTTCAAGGTGAATAACAGTCGGTGGCAGGCTAGCATCAAAGAATACTGATTGCAATTCAATTTTATTACCTTTGAGGATTCACCCTGAGGATAGGGCAGCCTGGCCAAAAATCTATAGGCTGATCATTGTGGGTCTGTATTGGAAAATCCTTTCCAAGTAAACACCTCCTCTAAGGGTTTTTGCCTCCTCTCTTCATTGATGACCGTGTATATTTTTTTCTTTCCCAGAGACACCAAGATGACAGTGTTGCTAATCATACCTGCACTTATGGCTCAGACAGGCAGTGCAAGTTCTTTCCAGCCTGCTTGCACATAAAGTCTGATCTCTAGGTTGTGCCTGCAAATGCTGTTTTAGACCCTGACACACCCGTAAACACCCTCTATCCTTGACACCATTGCGAATGGCAATGAACACAATTTAATGCCATTACAGCTTCTCATTCTTGGTAATTTCAGCTGCTACGTAAAAGCTTACATGAGATATTGGCAAGATTTTCAGGAAACTAGATACTCCGTCTGGGCAAACAGAACTCTCATGGTTCTAGAAATACACCCATTAGCCTATGATCTTTGATTTGACAGGCAGCTTGATAATACACTGATACCATTTTCTGCCTATTGACCTACCAAAAGACACATAAACCTCTTAATTTCTCCAGAAATATATGTGCCATTGGGTCTAGCCACCCCTGGAAACCTTTGGTAAGATAGTGGGATAATGTGAAGAATTCTGGAATATAAAACTCAATTGTGCCAGTGATTTAGCTTAAGGGAACACAACAGAGGTCAACTAAGCTCGCATCTGTTTTTTTCTCTTTTGTGTCCTTAAAACCAAGAGATCAGTTAGCCAGAGTAAAAATTTAAGTTTTTGTCGAAGGTCCCTCTCTCTCCTCTCTCTTTTCAAGTCTGAATCACTTCAGACTTCAGCACATCTCCAGGGTCCAACTCTGAATTCAGTAAACAAGATTTTGCCAAGTGTGCATGTGTGCTGCCTTAGCAACTAGATGCTGAGGGAAAATGAAGGGTGAGAAACAGGAAATGAAGTGCAAATGGAACTGTAATGTCTGTTATTGGTGATCTCTGTGAGAGAGGAACTAAGTCATTACTGTGGGGTACAAAGGATTTGTGTTAATGTAACGAGTAGGTAAACTTTATTAAAACTACCTTTCAGCTTCCAAAGAATGTTACTGCATTAAGGCTAGCTACCTTAATGTTCATCCTGTTATATTGCTGGTTGCTATGGCAATATCCTCCTAGGTATTTGTAAGGTCACAAAAGGAAGAGCTAACCCTCTTACTCCTGGAATAACTAATGTGGTTCTGTTACTTGCTTGATGTAAATGGTCTCAAGTGACAGCCAACTGTACATATAGTCAATTACAACTGCTCAAAGGAAATGATTTGTTGTAACAGCCGCTGTTCAACCTCTGTGACATCAATGTTTCTATGGAAACAGTTGCCTATTGCACTGCTTTGAATTGAGTATTGATCAAACTAGGGCCAACACTATTTCAGAGACTTGCTACTTTACTGTGTGGCAATTTACGATAGGAACTCATAACATCACTGTATATTTCAAGCCCCAAGGAACCAATTTAGCAGACAGTTACAGTAGAATATTAACAGAGGTCAATAATGGAAGTCTGATTATAGTCCTAGGACAATTATTCAATGCTTTTGTTGTCTGCCCTTCCAACATTCTAGCAGCTATTATAGTTTTCAAATAATAATATTCATGCCTGAAGAAAGTGCTATATTCATTCATCTTCTATTTTAAACTTTATTTTTCATTGTTATGTTATCTATCAATAAAACTATTCTGCTATATTAACCAAGCTGTGACCCCTCAGAAGTAAATAACTATTGATCAAGGAGTAAAGATCTACTGGTGCACAACACTGTTTTCCATTAATGATCTTATTGGCCCAGCTGATAAGATGGTTGTCTCTAAACAACTGAAGATACAAAAGCAAAAAATAACATAGGTCTGATTTCCATAAAAAAAAATAGTTAGGATTTAATCCCCCGTCATTGTTAAAGGATGGATTCTCCAGCCTCAGTTGAAGGAGTAGTGAAAATAAGGACACTGCTATGCAGAATCCTTCTGTAAGCCTTTGATTCTAGGTAATATTTCTATTGTCCACAGATGTTTTATTCAATCTTCTCTAGAAACAACCTTCACTATGGTATCATCCAACCCTGTCCTTTTACAGATGAGGAAACAAGGAGACATGGCCTCTCTGATGTCTTTCATAAAATAAGTGTTCTCCTTACAAATATATATGTGAAAAATGTCGAACTGTGTTGAAAAAGATCACGAGTTACCCATCTGTCACTCATCTGAACAAAAATACATGCCAATGATCCCTACTCTTAGACTGATTTGTTAAGAACTTAAGTTAACCAATTCTATAAAATTATTTACTTCTAGCCCTCCTCATTCGGAGACAGAATTCAAGGCAGACAGTCAGCCAGTTTACTGCAGTGACATTGACCACAGCACAGGCACTAGAAATTAATTTTTGCAGCTGAAGTTATAAAACTTCAGAAAGCACTTGGATAACATGGCTCCATGCCAAAGAAGGGTAGGTGTCTATGAATGAAATCTGTTTCAATACATAGATAGTAGCACTAACTTTTTATTGCCATAATTGAAAAATTATGGCTTGGGGAATGATTCTTGTCAGGTAATAACAAACTCATCACCTGCTTGAAAGAAGCTCCTCCTCATATAAGGAAAAAGGATATTCTCCAAGCTTAGCTATTGATTTTTTTAAAATCCTAACTAGATAGCTTAGAAATAAAAATTAGTGTAAAGTATCAGTCCAGGTAACGTCTAAAACAGTATTTGAATCAGTCTGGATCCCGTTATATTTCTTTTTCAATCAGCTAAGTCTTTAAGTTAGTCTTCTGGAAGACAATCATTGTCTTTTAGGAAATGAGCTTTCCTTGTTCATAGACCAAGTACTTACTGAGCACCTACTGAATGCCAAATACTGGTCTGCACAACGGGAAGAGCTGAGTAAGGTTAGCTCTCAGCAGTAGGTGGTAAGGATCATTTGCCATGTGGAACAGGGAGTTCAGGAAAGAAGTGGTCTCTAGTTCCATAATCTATGTTCTCCCTTTGTCTCTTTTAGCGATTTTTGTTTATATATTTATATGCTGTTTTGCTATAGAAAGGATTTAAAATAGACCTTCAGTTTGATTCTGAGCTTCCTACCAACCTATATAAAAAAGGAAACATAATCAGTCACATGATTCCATGTCTGGGAAATTAAAAGAAAACAAAGCTAAACAAAGAGCAGACGTGCAAAAGAGGCCCAATGACTCCTGGTAAAGAGACCAGAGAGAATTCTCCCTTGGGTCCTTAGAAACCAGACCTTGACGATGGGGTAAGGAATATCTTCCTCAACACAATGGCTGCAAAGACACGACTGTGTTTTGTAAGGCTAAATAAGCTGTAAGGCTTTTCATACAAATTCTGTGACCACACCGAAGTGCCATTTAATAAACACAATTCTGCCAGACACCCAAACAAGGCCTTCCCTGGCATACTGCTTTCTATCAACATATAGGTACTGAGGAGCCATTAAAAAAAAACTATTAGTAAATTATCCATACAATACCTAACTTAGAATAATGTACCTTCCTACTTGACCCTGGAGATTACTCAGGTGCCAAGATTTACACCTACATTAATAGATGTGTTGGTATATTCTGAAATCCATTTATCTCTATCTGTGCGTGTGTGTGTGTGTGTGTGTGTAATTTGTACTCTGTAAGTGAGATAACATGGAAGAACGTTCATGAGAATGTTAATTCTGGCTTTAGTGTATGAATCTCCAACTTTCTGGGCCTGGGCCATTCCTAGCTTACGCAAACTAGGTCATCTGTGTTAAAGAGAAAGAGGAAGAAGGTTACACAATGACCTTCTTTGTCTCTTGTTACAGTTTTCTTACTTAAAGACTATTTTTTCTAACATAAGTATAGCAAGTCACTTTTTTTAGTTTTTGTTTGCATAGATTATCTTTTTCCATCCCTTCACTTTGAGCCTATGTGTGTCCAAAAGCTGAACTGAATCTCTTGTAGGCAGCATATAGTCGAGTCTGGTGCCTTTTTTTACATTTCAGCCATTCTATGCCTTTTTATTGGGGGAGTTTATTTATTTCCATTTAAGGTAATTATTGACAGGTAAGATAGTGCCAATTTTTTGTTTTCCTATTCTTTTATATTTCCTTTGTTTCTTTCTTCCTCTCTTGCTAGTTCCCTTTGTAAACTGATGATTTTCTATAGTCGAATGCTCTGATTCCCTGCTCTTTATGTTTTGTCCATCTACAATAGGTTTTTGTTTCCTAGTTACCAAGAGGCTTACAGAAAACATTTTATAGTTAAAACAGCCTATTTTAAGCTGATGACAACTTAATTCCAATCACATACAAAACTCTACTCTTTTATACCCCGCAACATGGTATATTTTTGGTATTATAATGTACATTTTTTATATTTTGTGTCTACTAACAATTATTGAGCTACTGTTTTTAATAATTTTGTCATTTAACCTTTATACTAAAGTTAAGTTATTAGCTCACTACTGTGTTCCAGTACTAACATAACATACAGGGTGACATTTATTACATTGTTACCCTTACCAGCATGTTTTATATTTAAATATATGTTCATGTTACTAGTTCGCATCCCCTCATTTCTGTTTGAAGAACTCCTTTCAGGACTCCCTGTATGACAGGTCCACTAGTGATGAACTCTGTCAGCTTTTATTTGAGAAAGTCTTTGACTCCATTTCTGAAGCACAGCTTTGCTGTGTAAAGTATTCTTGGTTGGCAGTTTTTCCTTTCAGAGTTTTGAATATATCATCCCTCTCTCTCCTGGCCTGCAAGTTTCAGCTGGGAAATCCCTTATATGTGAGAACTCTTTTTTTCTCTTGCTGCCTTTAAAATTCTCTTTGTCTTTGATTTTAGCCAGTTTTACTATAATGTGTCTTGGAAGATCATTTGGGGCTAAATCCTTCTGGGCACCTATGAGTTTCATGAACTTGGACGGCCCAATCCCTCCCCAGATTTGGGAATTCTCGGCCATAATTTCTTTAAGGAAGGTTTCTGCTCCTTTCTCCCTCTCCTCCTTCTGGGACTCTAATAATGTCTAGATTATTTCACTTGATGATATCCCATAATTCGTGGAGCTTCTTTACTCTATTCCATTCCTTTTTCTTTTTTCTTCAATGACTGAATAGTGTCAAATGACTTGTCTTTGACATCACAGATATTTTCTTCAACTTGGTCAAGTCTACAATGCTATTTCATTTTTTTCTTTTTTTTTTTTAAGATGTATTTATTTATTTGAGAGAGTGTGTGTGTCTTTGTGTGTGTGTGAGTGTGATTGGGGGGAGGAACAGAGGAAGAGAGAACATCTCAGCCAGATTCCCTGCTGAGCACAGAGTCCCATGGGGCTTGTTCTCACAACTTGAGATCTGAGCTGAAACCAAGAGTCAGACACTCAACTGACAGAGCCACCCAGGTGCCCATCTATTGCATTTTTCATTTTATTAACTGTATTCTTTAGCTCCAGAATATCTGCTTGGTCCTTTGTTATTATTTTTATCTCTCTGTTAAACTTCTCATTTTTTAATGTATTTTTTTTGAAAGATTTTATTTATTCATTTGTCAGAGAGAGAGTGAGTGAGAGCGAGCACAGGTAGACAGAGTGGAAGGAAGAGTCAGAGGGAGAAGCAGGCTCCCTGTGGAGCAAGGAGCCCGATGTGGGACTCGATCCCAGGACGCTGGGATCATGACCTGAGCCGAAGGCAGCTGCTTAACCAACTGAGCCACCCAGGCGTCCCTCATTTTTTAATGTATTACCTTCTAATTTTGTTGAACTATCTTTCCAGGTTTTTGCATAGTTCATTGAGCTTCCTTAAAACAACTATTCTGAATTCCTTATAAGGAAAACCACAGATTTCCAAGTCTTTGGGATTAGTTACAGGAAAGTTTTTGTATTCCTTTGATAGTGTCATGCTTCCTTGATTTTTCATGTTCCTTGAAATTGTGTGTTGCTGTTTTTGCATTTGAAAAAGCAGTTACCTCTTCTAGTCTTTACTGACTGGCTCTGGAGATATCTCTTCTGTCAGCCCTGCTGGGGATTCTGAAGCTGTCTTAGACCTTTTCTATGGATATGCCTGCACCATACTTTTCCTTCTCTTTTGGAGGCATTCTTAAGCAAAGACAGTCCAAGTCCTCTGTCTGCTTTCCCCAAGGTGCTGCAGAATGCTCAAGTTTATGTGCTTTCTCCCAATGCCTCACACTTTCCCCCCCCTTTGGTTGTGACGGTATGCTGGAACTTCTCCAGTGGACTCCTGGACTTCAAAAAAGTCACTATCATCTGACAAAGATTGTCAAAATCAGTGTTCTTTGGGGGGAATACAGGAGAAAATTCCTAGTCCACCATTTTGCTGACATCACTCCCTAAACACTGTTCCTTCTCTGCCAGTGAATGTGAGCTGTGTGATACAATAAAAGAACACTGGAATACCTGGGCCCATGCCAGACCTTTGCCTCCTACTGGTTATCGGACCTCTAGAAAGTTGTAGCAAGTAGCCTTTGAAAGTCTCATCTATTAAATACATTATAAAATCACATCTTCCCTTTTGATGGGTTTTGAAAATTCAATGAGATTCTATACACCTCTGTACAAATGTTTTGTAAACTGCAGGACATTATTTAAATTTGAAAGAACATTTTATCGAAAGCAATTTTTTTTCACGGTCTGCATAAATTGCAGGATAACTTGGTGGTATTTGGGGCTTTCTGATCTCTTAGAATATATTTTGACCAGAACTGATTTAAACAGACTAATACACAGATGAACAACTTAGGTAGGTAAGTGGAATCCATGTACTATTGTGGGAAAACCACAGGTCTTAAGAGGCTTATGTTTCTGGTGGGCTCCAGCCTCTTCACACCCCCACGTGAGAGCACAGCATCCTTGGCCCTCAGAGCTTGTAAACTCAGGTTAGTGATCTCCAACCTGAAGAATCTCTGTGATGATTCATAACAAATGACATAGGAGGGTACCTGGCACATAGCAGGTGCTCGATAAATGAGAACTCTTACTATTTTACAGAGAAAGGAAACAATAAACTGGATAGAACTACATAAATGCTATCCACAATCTTATTCTCTCACAGGGAGATTTGGAATAAAAAGGTTTATTCTTGGAACCCACCCAGGTGGGTTTAGTTACTAGAGAGCCAAAAGCTACCTCCAGGAGCCAACTTTGATGATGTTTGGTTAAGACAGAAGATATTACCTTCATTCCCATCTTACAGGTGAGAAAATCAAGTGGTTACATGCGTTAGTGGAACATCAGAATAGGACAGAAACCAAGGTCTTCTGATTACCACCCTTCTTGTTGTCCCCATAGCTCCCTTCCAGTTACCCTATAAGACAGCCCCTGGACATGCACTCCCAAAGCATAGCACCCTAACAGAATGCCAGACCCAGAGGAAAGTACAGAGAGATGCTACCTATCAAGTGTGGGAAGTAAACTTTAGCTGGCAAAAATCATCTAGAGATATTTTAAATAGGACATTTCCCTCCTGAGATCTTGAGAGAAGTCATTTTAAAAATGTCAAATTTTTTCATGTGTCTGTTGGCCATCTGGATGCCGTCTTGAGAAGGGGGTGGGATTATGGACCTTGGGGAGGGTATGTGCTTGGGTGAGTGCTGTGAAGTGTGTAAACCTGGTGATTCACAGACCTGTACCCCTGGGGATAAAAATATATGTTTATAAAAAATAAAAAATTAATTTAAAAAAATGTCAAATTTTAGTGTCAAACCAGAAAGCAGGAAGGCCCCGCCCCAAGTGAGTAGCTTCCGTGTCCTTTATGAAGACTTCCAGCGCCTCCAGCCCACATATTGCCCAAGTCTGGGCTATCTTAAGGGTCCCCCAAAATCTAATGTCATCCTAGCCAAGGCTTATAGGATCTCTGAAGGCCAAGAACCCTACTGAGTCTGGATAACCAAGGCTTGGGAAAGTAGGGAAGAGGACAATAGGAGAGGATACGAAAAGAAATATTAGTGGTACAGGGCAAGAAATTTCGACCAAATGCCGCTGCATTAAATCTCTTTGAGCTTGCTGTAATATGGATTTCCATTCCCAGGTTTGGTCTTCTGAACCCCAGAACCAGCTTAGGATTCAACCAAACAGGTCACAGACCCAAGAAACCAGCAGGACACACCTTAGGTCATGCAGTTCCCTAGCCTGGCAGTTGGGAAAAAAATCATAACCGTAACTAACAACAAATCCAGAAGCATTTGAGTCAGTGCCATTTCTCTATCCCTCCAGTACCACGTATATATTTTTAAAGCTGAAACTTTCCTTTGGGAAAACTATTGCTGAGATGTGCCCTAGAAATCCCCAATGAATTTTAACAATAAGGAGGTACTATAACTTCTGTTTTAGCAATTAACTAAAGGAATAATATACACAACAGAAAAAGACCTTTAAGCAGACATTTCAGCAGAAATTTGGACTCTGCATTTTTTCAGTGGGACACCTCATATCTTATGGCTATTCAATAGGTCATGATTTCATCATCATTGTCTTACGTCTATTCCCAGCATCTCCTCCCACGCTCTACCTGTCCCCATTAGGTGGGCCAACACGATTAGTGGGAAACATTGAGGTAAGAGGTGGGAGGATACATATACCCCTGTATGTTTTTGTTGCAGACTTCTAAAACAAATATCAACTTCAGAGATCTTACAATTTTTCTTAGGAAGCTGATGAAGTTAAGAGAGGACACTGTACTTTCTCTTCCTGCCTTCATTACAAACATGTGAACCATGAATCTTTGATGTTCTGTGAATCTCCCTAGCCGCTGACAACACTGCATTCCATTACACCATCAGCCTACCAGATCTAAGGGTCAAGCTTCCTCCTGGAGCTTACAGGTCCTTCGTGAATGGACAGAACCTAAGGCAGGAAAGACCACCTATTCTGGTGCCTGTGATCCACCTTCTCAGACCAGATCTGGTTCCATCTCTGAGATGCATTCCACAGAGAACTGGAACAGGTGGACTGAGGCAAAGGCTGAGGTGCTGGGGACACAGGGAAGAGAGGAAGGGCAAGGAGGTGTAGTGGGTATAAGGTCAGGCTGAGGGCTACAGGGCAGAGCAACCTTGGATGCTCCCAACCGCTGAGGGTATGGAGCAGGGAGTCTGCAGGCTTTGTTTTACTTCACGACAATTCAGCCACAGAAATTTCTCACTTCCTGCATTCCAACCTCAAACTCAGCATGTCATGGGCATTTGGCCACACATATACCATGAGAGGTTTCTTCTTGAAGGTCACACATCAGAAGCATACAAGCCAGAGAAAGGAAATCCCCAAAGTCAGAAGTCCCTTGACAGTGGGTTTCTTACAAATCTGTCTTCCCCTTGGGTCATCTCTTGGAAGGACGGATGCGAACATCCCATGTCCCCACACCCTAGTTCCACCCTCTGCTTTTCCTTTACTCTGGTCTGGGTCACCTCATGAAGAAAACAACTCACAGCTCAGTGGTGTGTTTCTGAGGTTTCTCTTATTTATTTGGTTCTCAAACATAAAGCTCAGATCCAGGGATGGCACTATAAACCCTCTTAAATACAAAAATAAAACTTGATATTTCCATAAGGCCACAAAGAAAAGGCATTGGGTCTGACTTAGCTATTCCCCTGAGTTCTTTCCAGAAGTCAGGGGTAAGGCAAGCTATATTTCCCAGCATGGACACAGCATACACCTTTATGACTGAAAGAGGATGTTTTTATTTGCACTGCATTATACCCATAAATTCCATCCACTCAGCAAGTCAAATTATTGCTGGCCTCCAAAATACATTAAGTTTGGGTTTAAATCAGTCACTTTTGAAGATATACTGCAGCCCACTTCCTAGCCATATTTGTAATATATTCACTCTGCAAATGTTCTTTAAAATGCATTGTTTGTGGAGTTGTCTTACTTCAGCCAGCCATGTGAAGATATAAGGAATATAAGCTCTAATTTGCAGTTTTTTTGTGTGTGTGATTGTTCATGATTCTACTCATGGAGCTAATGGCTGCCAAAAGGCTTTCATGTTATGAAGAGAAAGAGCTCACTCAATCTGAATCAAATTAGAATTAGTGATATAATAGTAAACTGCAATGGGCAAATACAGAGCCCTGAGCAGTTTATGTTAGAATTTGGTGACAGCAGACAAGCTTTTCTAGATAATGGTGGGAAGGAGAAAGCCACAGAATTGTCTGGGATGTTTAATGGTGTATTGTAAGATGAAAGTGTATTTAAATGGCAGTGCTCAGACTCTCTCTCCCTGACCCACACTTCTATCTTACAAAGTATTACACACTTGTGTTCCCCATCAATTGTCATTCAGCCAATTTCAACACGACAACCTGACTCAGAAGGCAAGGAAGCTGAGAAAGAGGGATATAAAGAAATAGAGTCCTATGTCCTGGGCTTCCTTAGGAAAGAGGCTCATCCTCTCTGCAGTTCCCTTTTCCAGCTGCTGTCTGCCTGATGAGAAGGAGATGTGCACCATGACGGGAGAGATGTGCAGGGTGGCCTCTGCCAGATGCTCAGCGCAGCGTTTCTCTGAGCTGCAGAAGGAAACTGGCCCGTGGAGCCTGTGAGAAGCAGGACATTCAGATGGTTTGACACCTGCCACTCCTCTTTATGTCCACCTTATTTCAAAAGACTGTTCATTTTTAAAGGTAAAAAAGCTGCTAACCCCTCACCAAGGAAGATGGCGCCACAAATATCGTCCACACTGCAGCCGGAATCTTTGATGCCCTATGGTATGTACAGATTGTTCTTAGTATTTCTCAGAAATCAAGCACGCATGTTTGTCCTTCCCCAGGCTATCTGTGAGGCACTTTTTCACCCGGGTATACAAGCCTACTACACGAAATATCTGGTGGACACTAAGATATTATTTTCCCACAAGTCCCATGCCAGGATCAATTGATATCTATAATATTCCATATTCTCTGATAATCCTAATATTTCTGCATAGATTAGGGGGCTGTCACATTTAGTCTCGGGATATAATAATATTAATAACAATTACTGTTTCTGAGCACTTACAGGCCAAGAACCTTGCTGAGCATTTTACGTTTACTATCTTCTTTATATAGCTATCCACCTTATAAAAGATACTATTCCATTTTGCCACTAAGGAGACCCAGGATCAGAGAAGTTAAAGAGCTGACTGGATATCACAGAGCTAGTAAGTACAGAATTAGAACTTGACCTTGGGGATTACTTACTGCAGAGCTTCTTTAATCACTTCCCAGCACGCATCACCACGATTATTACACACTGAGGACCAGGGTTTTGCTGGACCACGTGGACCAGCTTGCAAGGGCTGAGCACTGAATTTTCAGGAAGTGTACAAGCAGTTGTCACACTGGTAGCTTGAAATTTGCCACAGTAGGAGTATTTACACCATGGAAATAGGCAAACACTACACATTAGGGCTTTTTTTTTTTTTCCTTAAGAGAGAAAATCAATTTTTTAAAAATTTACCAACACACTGCTACCAAGGAAGTACATTTCCAGTTATTGGGCTCTTTCTTCTCCCTCCATGGTGTTGTCCCCAAAGCACATAACATGACAAAGTTCACAACTGGAGGACGAATACACAGGCAAATGGTGCCAGCCTCCACACTAGGTGTGAACTTCCCTGTACAGCCTCAACTTCAACGGCCATTCTGGCCTGATTCTGCCCTTTCTCTTCACTTACTCCATCCACTTTGCCTGTGAAGCACACAGGGGTTGGCAGAGCAAATCAAGACATTTGATATAGTTGTTTTGATGATAAGTTTTATAAGCCAACTTCAGTTCTTATGACTCAAAATCAATACTCTCAGCCTATGGCATCAATTAGCTTTTCTCAACTCTTTTACTTTCCATCAGGTGTATATAATGTAAGTCCAAAGGAAATATATATGCTGAACACAGAGGGCATCCGTTTATGTCCAAACCTGATCTCCACCAGGGAGAGTCATGCTCAATATTTTTTATTATTATACAATTAACATTTATTGAGTGTTAATAGTGAGCTTATATATAACACAGAGACCATTACTATACCTGATTTCTTGGCAGACTGTAGGAACAGCATGTTTTTGATATCTTGGATGGCACCAAGCTTGCTATAATTTCCCAATGAAGTCAGTGCTCCTAATTTCCTGAACATCTGTGCATCAAATTCATTAAATGGCTAATGAATCCAGACATATAAGGTTCATAAAAATATTTATATCTGACATTAACAAAATGGCACTCCTGCTTTGTTCCTCTACGTGACACCCTTAAGATAACCAAGTTTTTGTCATTGGCTAGAACCTGTTGGAAGAAGGCAAATGACTAAAATCAGTACTTTCATGTTTCTTCCATAGAAGGAGGGATACAGAAACCATGGCTCTAAATGGTCAATGAATATAGGACAAAGAATACAGGGAAAGGATCCAGGAGTGCAGACAAAATCAGAAGATGTCCACATTCCATAAACTCACTTTCATGAAGATCGCAGCAAACATGGCTCAAAGGTTGATGAAGGGTAGAATATTATATGGGCATGA
Source organism: Mustela lutreola (assembly GCF_030435805.1). Taxonomy (NCBI): domain Eukaryota; kingdom Metazoa; phylum Chordata; class Mammalia; order Carnivora; family Mustelidae; genus Mustela; species Mustela lutreola. Next base: position 138,963,426 of record NC_081292.1, on the reverse strand, counting down.
TCAGTGATCATATATGTCCTCCCCTGCTGTCACCATGACCACCAGCCAGATCAGGGTCTCCAGGCTGAGCCCATATTTATAAGAATTAATAATCATAATGCTCTATTCTTCAAAGTTTAGATATTCTAGAAATGAATGAAGAAACATTATTTGCCATGAACTCTGAGCTGAGTCAAATGATGGGGTTCTCCTCTGAATGTTCCCTGACTAGATAACCTTGTAGACCTTATTGGATTTCTCTATTGTCTCATGCCTTCCTACTCCCATGCATAAAATGATCAGGGTGTGGGCTAGACACCTTTCAATCTAAAGGTTTTAAGCTTGTTTTGTTGAGAAAGATGCAAGGCTGGAGATAAATGTTAGTCTACAGAACTTTAGTTCAAAGCTTGAAAACAATGCTCATCTTTGAGTCTGCTCAGGTTAAGGGAAAAGAGCTTCATCAGGGGCCTACCAGGGCGAGCCTCCAGCTTCATATCCTCTCATGTAGACCCCTTTTGGTAGAAATAAGACTCACAACATCCCACTGAGACACATTTGCAGCTCTGTGATTTGCTCACTGTGACTCACACCTGGAAGAGCCTCCTGGTCCCCTTTACCAGCCCCTCCAGATGCAGCTCACACTCTGGGTGCCCTCTCTAGTCCTCATGACCACGTGGCCCTAAGAAACCACCTTACCTTCCTCTAAACTCCTGTACGGTTGACTTTTGAACCGTGTGGTTTGAACTGTGTGGTTCCACTTATACATGGATTTTTTTATAAGTACAGTACTATAAATGGACTTTTTCTTCCTTATGATGCTCTTAATAACATTTTCTTTTCTTTAGCTCACCTTATTGTACGAGTACAGTATTTAATATATACGTAACATATGAAATGTGTGTTAAATGATTGTTGAGGTTATCAGTAAGGCTTCCAGTCAACAGTAGGCTATTAGTAGTTAAGTTCTGGGGGAACCAAAGGTTCTATACAGATTTTCAACCATGTGAGGGCTGGCACCCCTCACCCCAACATTGTTCAAGGGCCCACTATAGTACTTAATCTCCAATGCATTTTATAATCCTGTACTTCTCTGTGACACTGCTTTTCTGGGATTAAAGTATTATTCAAACATATCATTATTGTTGTCTTTTATACATGCACAATTTATTGCCCTGATTTGATTATAAACTCCTTGAGAACAAGTTTTGTATCATTCACTTCAGAGTGGCCCCATGCCATAGCAGATTCCATAGCTTAGTTTTTCCATCTGCAGAATGGGATGATAGCACTTACTTTATAGACATAATGTGGAGTAAAGGAGATTGTAAAAAAGTAAATTATGCCTGATTCAATAGATGTTGGATAGCATAATTTATTAGCATTATTAATATCATATTAGGGCAAAAGGAATAATATAGTGCTAGAAATGAGCAAAACTGAAATCTGGTTCCACCTCTACCAATCAGTGACTTTAAGAAGGTCAATTAAAGTCTTGGAGCCTCAAATTCTTCACCCATTAAAATTAGAAAAATAATACTCCCTGCCAACTTTCTGTTGGTGTGAAGATCCAATAAATAACACATTTAAGGTAGCCTACAGATGTATCATTTTTGGTACTCAGAAAATATTATTTGATTTGAGAATTACATTGTCCTTTTTTTTACCACACAAACTGCTTATTGTCTCCATTTTGTGGCTGAAAGATCACCAGTCTCGTCTCTTATGGGCTTGTAGGAGGAAAATGGGGTCCTCTGGATTTTCTGAATTTACAACAACTAGATGACATTCAGGGGAGTCATAGTGTCTTGGCTTTCTACTGCCATATTCCAGGGTTCTCAGTCTTTCTTTGAAAGGTATATTTTCATAACCAAACTAAAAATGTAAAATGTCTGCTAGCAAACCCACCATTTTGTTTAAAACAAGTAAAACAAGCAGACATCTAAATAGTCAATTGATGAACTTGCTCGCATGCTTGCCTATATCCATGAGTAAGAAAGGAACAGAGCAAGAAAGTACCATGTACCCAGGGATGCCCCCTCCCTTAGGGACAAAGACCTCCTCCAGCCTAGGCACCAAAGAAACCTTGGCACATGCACATATGGGGTTCCTTGCCTACGCCTATGCAAGGCCATTGCTTTCATAAAAACTAAGTATATCACAGATGAAACTGCACAATTGCATCTCCTGACTTCTTATGGTCTAAATGTATTTTTCTACCTGCAAAATGATCACTCCTACTTTTTTTTTTTTTTTTTAATTTTTTTTTTTATTTATCAGAGAGAGAGAGGGGGAGAGAGTGAGCACAGGCAGACAGAATGGCAGGCAGAGGCAGAGGGAGAAGCAGGCTCCCTGCTGAACAAGGAGCCCGATGTGGGACTCGATCCCAAGACGCTGGGATCATGACCTGAGCCGAAGGCAGCTGCTTAACCAACTGAGCCACCCAGGCGTCCCCACTCCTACTTTTTCAGTCTCATGTTATTGATTATTAGAAATCAGAGGCCATCTAAGTTGTATTATCAACACACCAGATAGTCAGTCGTTCACCAAATAATTATTTAATATGTCTATGTGCAAGGCACTGGAGCACACAACAGTGAACAACACAATCTAACCACAGTATTATTTAGACAACTTATCTTAGTTATCTAGGAAGATTTGTTTCTTTGCAGTTGTATAGGCATAATTTACAATGTTTCTGTGAACAGTACACTTTTAAAAAGAAAAAAGAAAAAGTATTAACCAAGCAATAATCCATGGTTAAAATACTTGGAATTTGGTGTTCCTATCCCTTCTTTAAAGACAATGAAAGGCAAAAAAAATTATTAGGAAAAATTATTTGATATTCTGATACGCTTATACTCATTGCTCCAGTGAAAACAGGAAATGTGCAAGTACATTTTTACTTTGTGTAACAAAACAATCCAATAAAAAGGTAAAGTATGGTGGAAGTATACAACCTTTATGATATTTCTTGAAATTACTCCACTTTTATAGAGGATGATATTCATGCTGGCAACAGCTATAAAAAATATGGAAATGTAAAAGAAGAGAGATTAAATATGGGATTTATCTATGGACCCCAGTGCATTAAACCCTTAACATATTTGAAATATGAAAATAACCTGGGCCCTCAACATCAGGATCATGAAGGGAATTTTAATGGTGTCTTGTGCCTTTACTTCCAAGATTTGAATTTTTGTTTTTTAGAGGTCTTTTTATATATCTGCTTGACTTGCACAATTACAGCAACTTGTCACTTTGACCAATAAGACAAAAGCATTTGAAACTGGGGATATGGGTGACTCATTCTGACCTCACACACAGTACGTGGAAACCAGTCCTTGGCTTCAGCCTCCCATGAATTGGGAGCTCAGGCCATGCTGCCAGGGTGGAAATCATAGCAGCAGTGACCACACCTGGGGGACAGGCAGGATGCCGGTTCTAAATCCTCTGCCCACAAAACACACAGTACCTGTGCATCAAAGTGGGGCCAGTCTTGAAGCGGAGTGTTAGAGAACAGCACAGCCTTTCCTCCATCTGTTACCCATAAACGCTTCCTAACTGAGGCATGAGCTGACACAATGGTCCTCTGCGTAAAGGGCGGAAAGAAAAGCTACATCCATCCCAGCATATGCTGTTTCTGCAGGAGCGGAGTACCCATTCGTCATGACCTACGGAGATCCTGAAGAGTAAAACCCGAGTTGGGGAGGCAGCAAAGAAATGAACATAGTGTCTGTATCAGTGGGACATGAGAGAATGGCTATAAGGTTTAAATCCAGGCTTGGGAAAAGGAAAAGGAAGGAGTGAGAACAAAGAGAAGTTTACAGGGCACCAGGGACAGTGAGGAAGTGGGAGGTAAAGAGGTAAGAGACAAAGCCCAATTCCCAAATCTGTCTTCTCACTTTGTTCCAGGGGGCATCTTCCAGCTCTTCACTTACTTATGTCTCACATATGCCATAGGAGTTGGTAGATAAAAGCAACTTGGTAATTAGCTTTTAAAATAAAAAGACCCCCAGGACTTCCAGTTTAAAATGGCATCTGGCTAATAGTCCTGATATAGCATCTTTTACTAAAACACACACACACACACAGGCAAACATTTACACTGCCACCAAAAATTAAGATTGACAGTCAACTCCTTACCACTAACTGTAAGGTCAGTGAACCTGGATTTTTAAAGGCAATTAGTGGCCCACCTGTGCTTGCCACCAGACCTAGAGAAAGCCCACCTGTCTGAAGTTAGAAAGGCCCATTATACCTTCCCCACTGTCTGCCACCTGGCTCATTAAATCAGACAGACATTCTTCTATTATGGAAGTGCTCCTTTTTAAGCTGGAGTGTTATTTTCCTTCTATATCCAACCCTCGGCCATCAGCTTTTTACTTGAGAACAATCAGGACCGCTATCTGGAAAAGAACTGGTCAACAAGACTGAATGAGGAAGCAAGATTTGGGGTGCCTGATTCCAACCAGGAAGGTGTACCCATGAAAACAAAACACAACAGGAGAGAAGAAAGAATGAAAGATCTCTGACAACCAGGTATGCCGAATATTACAGCTTCCATGCCAGAAAGTAAGGCAATGGGAGCAGGGCAAGAGCTAACGTCAACACTTAAGAAATGAAAACAAGTTAAACACCAGAAATTGGCTAGCGGCTCTGGACATCAGCTTGCCCTCCAGATGTAGCTCTAGGAAGGGAATCCAACCGACATTCAAGAGGACAGAAGAAGGCACCAGTCCAGATAGATATCCTGTGTTAAGAGAAGTGAAAAGAAGAATCAGTAATAATGCATTCTGATAAATGACATAGAGGTAGAGATAGAGGATATTATCCTAAAGACACAGAGGGAGCACAGTCTCTGAAAATGATTTGGCACAGGAATTGAAAGAAATTTTCAGAGAAATTTTTTTTCAATCTTCAACAGAATTCAAGAAGTAGTGGCTTTAATGGAACAGGAAGAGATACCCATAACAAGAGAAAAGGTCATGAGAAAGAGACAGTAAGGTGAAATGAAAAGGAAAATGTGAAAGAGAAAAAGACTGAAGTAAAATAAAAATGAATGATAGAATTAAAACTTGCACTTGAAGTCATGTGGTACAGAAATGACACACATAATCATGTCAGTAAAGCAGAGACCAATCTGAGAAAAGAACAAAGATGAAAATAATGGAAGAGATCATGAAACAATAAAAGAGAGGGTAACAGACACAGAAAACCTAAGAACTGTATATGTTTTTTAGGAAATACTAGAGGAGACAGAACAGAATTTATAATCAAACAAAAAAATTTAATGTTTTTAACCTTAAAAAAAAGTTCAGTTTACAGATCACCAATCCACTACATTCTAGGCAAAACAAACATATTAAGACATATCTAGAAGCATCCACAGAACTTCTGAAGTTCAGAGGGAAATAACATTCCTAACATCCAGAAAGTCATGCCCAGACAAATTATCTTTCCTGTGCAAAAAATCACAGAAAACACTCCGGGAGGTCAATTGTATGAGGATGGTTGGGAACTAGTCTTTGGATGATGATCACTTTGTAGCCTATACAGATGTCAAATTACAATGTTGTACACTTGAAACTTCTATCTTGCTGTATACTAATTTTGCCTCACTAAGAAAAAAGACATAAGGAAAAAACTCAGAGATAATTCAAAATAAATAAGAATGAAACTATTGTGCTTTTGAAGAATTAGCAAAAATGAGCAGTGAAAGAAGTTCTATATTTTAATTATGTTAAGTGATTGTTGCAAAATTTGTTAATAACAAAGCAAATATTAAAATTATCAATAAAAGAAAAAAGGTTATATAAACAATAGTGATAACATGTGTTTTACATCTAAGCTTGTATTAACAAAGATGGGGAAGTAATGAGGGAAAAAATAAAACTATGGTACCTTTCTCATATATAAAGATATTTTAAAGTTATGGTTTAATTCTTGATTTTGAAAAGCTGGGAAATATAAAATATGGTTCTTTAAACAATTTAAAGACAACCAATAGTAAAATTTAAAATAAGATTACCTTTCAAGATTTCCTTAATAGAAAGAGTAAATTTTATTTTATTTTTTTGAAAGAGTGAATTTTAAAAAGAAAGTTAAAAAGTATTGCATAAAGCAAATAAAAGACAAGGAAACAGCAAAATGTCAGAAAGAGGATAAAAATACATATAAATTATGAGAAAATTTGTAAATGGGTTAAACCAGCCCATTTAAGGACCAGTAGTTTTTTCAAATTGGTTTCATCTTTTTTATTGAAGAATAACTAACACACAGTATTGTATTTGTTTTAGATGTACAATATGGCAATTTGATATTTATATACATTATTGAAATGATCATTGGAATAAGTCCAGTTACCATCTGTCAGCACACAAAGTTGTTACAATATTACTGATTACATTCCCTATGTGGTACATTACAATCCCATGTTTTATTTTGTACCTGGAAAATTGTACCTCTTGATCTCCTTTACCTATACACACATCCCCTCCAACAACTATCAGTTTGTTCTCTGTACTTGTGAGTCTGTTTCGTTTTGTTTATTTGTTTTGTTTTTTAGATTCTACATGTAAGTGAAGTCGTGTGGTATTTGTCTTTCTCTGTCCAACTTATTTCACATACCTAATGCCCTCTAGGTCCATCTATGTTGCCATAACTGGCAAGATTTCCCTTTCTGTGGCTAATACTCTGCCCTGTGTGTGTGTGTGTGTGTGTGTGTATACATATACCACATCTTTTTTTATCCATTTATATATCAGTAGACATTAGGGTTGTTTCCCTATCTTGGCTATTGTAAATAATGCTGCAGTGAACATAGGGGTACACACATGCATATGTCTTTTAAATCAGTGTTCTGGTTTTCTCTGGATAAATACCCAGAAACAGAGATGCTAGATCATAGAGTGCCTCTATTTTTAATTTTTTGAGAACCTCCATACTGTTTTCCATAGCAGCTGTACGAGCATAAATTCCCACCAACAGTGCACTGGGGTTCCCTTTTCTCCATATCCTGCCAATACTGATTTCTTATCTTCAGAAACAAAATTCAGACCCATGCTGCTTATAAGAGACAGACCAAAAAATTAGTGACTCAGACATGTAAGAAGTGTAAGAATGGGTAAATACATTTTTGATAAATACAAGCAAAAGAAAAAGTTACAAACCAGGAATCAAGCTAAAAAGCAATAAATAGTCCAAAGATATAATTTTATATTGATAAAAGATATAATCCACAACTAAGAGAAAATACTCATAAACATTTTTTCTAAAGATTTAATTTATTTACTTGACAGACAGAGATCACAAGTAGGCAGAGAGGCAGGAAGATAGAGAGGGGGAAGCAGTAAGCAATATTCATATATCAGACCATAGAAATAACAATTAATTCCCAAAGCAAAAATTCTAAAGGCCACATATTTCCAACTACAATACAATCAAACCAAAAACCATCATCACATATTTAAACAAACAAATCAATAAATAAACAAAACCAATAACTCTGAACTTTTAAAAAAACACTCTCCTGGGGCACCTGGGTAGCTCGGTCATTGACAGTCAGGCTTTTGATTTCAGCTCAGGTTGTGAGATCAAGCCTGTTGTTTTGTTTTTTAGATTCTACATGTAAGTAAGACTCAGTGGGGAGTCTACTTCTCCCCCTCTCCCTATCCCTCTGCACCTCCCCTCACTCCCTCTCTCTGAAATAAATACATCTTTAAAAAAAAAAAAAAGGTGTGGGGGAGGTGACTGTGTGGCTCATGTCAGTCAGTTGAGTGGCTGGCTCTGGGTTTTGGCTCAGGTCATGATCTTGGGGTGTTGGGATTGGACCCTGCATTGGGCTTGCTCAGCGAGGAGTCTGCTTGAGGATTCTCTCCCTCTCCCTGTCACTCTGTCCCTCCCCTTGCTGACATGATCTCTCTCTCTCAAATAAATAAATCTTAAAAAGAAAAACAACTCTCCTAAACTAAGTTACAAAGGATATCAAATCCTTAATTATACACTAGCTTTTTTAAAAAAAATATTTTATTTATTTATTTATTTATTTGACACAGAGAGAGAGCACAAGCAAGGGGATCAGCAGAAGGAGAGGAAGAAGCAGGCCCCCCCATGGAGCAGGGAGCCTGATGTGGGGCTCGATCCCCAGGACCCTAGGATCATGACCCAAGCCAAAGGCAAACGCTTAATCAACTGAGCCACCCAGGGTTATTTAAAACCCTAGAATAGGTTTTAAATAACATAACTAAGAAATAACATAACTAAGGTAAATTAATAAAAATTATGGGAGGTAGCCAAAATTCCAGTCAAGAATAAATTCATAATTTTTAATTAATTATTAAATCAAATATGAAAATAAACTGATAGCTGATAAATTGATAAATATAGTCATTGATAAAATAAATTGAAAATAAAATTATAATGACAATGAGAAAATAAAATTATAATGAGAATGATGGAGTTTGAGCACTTGCCATAAGGTACTGAACCAAATGCCTTACATAATTATCTTGTTGAAACCTCACTTTATTTTTGAAATATGGGTATTATTAGCAGTAGTTATACTTTATAAATAGAGAAATTGAGATTTCAAGATATTAAGTTATTTTCCCAAGATAACACAGCTAGTAAATGACAAAACTGGGATTTAATCCAGGTTTATTTGACTCCAACGTCTTTGCCTATAGTCACTGCCTTTACAGGGTTAGAAAAGAACAAAGAATCTAAATGATAAATTTAGTTTTGAAAAACTAGACCAATATTTGACAAGTCTAAATTAGAAAATAAAGATAAAAAGAACAGAAAAAATTTTTTCAATTAAGAAGAGGATACAACAGATACATTATGATTTTAAAATTTCTTTATGTTAATAAATTTGTAAATGAGCTAGATTATTTCATAATAAAATATAAATTACTAATTGTGTTGAGAAGTAGTAGATGATCTGAATAGAAAAAAAAACTGGAAAAAATAGAAAGCTATCAAAGTCACAAGGTTTAGAATGATTTACCAGTGAATTTTTTTTAAGATTCATTTATTTGTTGGGGGGGTGGGTGGCAGAGGGAGTAACTCTCAAGCAGACTCCTTACTAAGTGTGGAGCCCATAATGGGATCATTTCCATGACCCTGAGATCATGACCTGAGCGGAAATCAAAAGTCAGAAGTTTCACCAACTGAGCCACCCAGGCACCCCGCCAGTAGTTTCAAACAACAAGAATAATCTTTAAATTTTTTTAGTTTCAAACAAAAATAAACCAAAATGAACAAATGTCAGAATTTTATCAAGACCCCCAGAAAGACTTGAATAAATGTTCCTGAGGGGGAAAACCCAATTTTATAAAGATGTTTAAAAAAAAAGAAAAATTTTTAAATTAATTTTAGTGGTGCCTGGGTGGCTCAGTCATTAAGCATCTACCTTCAGCTCAGGTCGTGATTCCAGGGACCTGGGATTGAGCCCCACATTGGGCTCCGGGCTCTGTGGGGAGCCTGCTTCTCCCTCTCCACTCACACTGGTTGTGTTCCCTTTCTCTGTGTGTCTCTCTCTGTCAAATAAATAAAATCTTTAATAAATAAACAAATAAAATTTAATGATTTAAGTCAGTCTTCATGGGGATAATTTTTTTTAATTTGGCAAAATGTTTCTGAAGTTTAACAAACAAAAGGGACTAACCAGCACATTTTTTAAAAAGAAAAAAAATACATCATTAAGAGATATCTGGGTAATTAAAACATCCTATACAGTTTCAGAAAGTAAACTATTTTTAAAGAGTGTTGCAAAAATCAGTGGGTAGATCAATGGAATGGGATCAATAGCCAAGAAAGACAGTTGGCATATAAAGAAATGTGTACATGGTAAAAGTGCCAACACAGTCCATGGGGACAGAATTATGCCAGTCAATGCAGCATCTGTTCTATCTAGGACAGAAAGGAGGACAGAAATTAGATCCTTCCCATACCCCACATACATGCACATATCACACACATGCACACATCATATACACATATGCACACACATAGTTCAAAGATGTAAATGTAAAATTCAAGAAATTCAGTCATAAAAACCTTTGAAGGTAGACGAATATATAGTGTAAGGACCGGGAAATATTCCAAGCATAAATATAATGGAAAATGCTAAAAAAGGCAAAAGTTAGCAGGCTTCAAAACATTAAAAAAAATCAAACTTTTCTATTGCAAAAAGAAATACAAATAAAATTTAAAAGCAAAGAACCTGGAAAAGTAAGTATTTTTCCCAATATGTGGCAGACAATATGTTGACATACTCTGTATATAAGGAGCTCATACAGTTGGATAAAATCCCATGTACCTGATTTCTGTCAATCAGGCACCCACAGTCAACACCCTTCCCTTTAGAGGAAATTCCCTGGTGGACAGCCTGCCATCCTTGCTTGCTGGCCTACGGCTACAGGACATGTGACCTAAACACAGCCAATCATATGCATCCATCTGAGCCTTTGTCTCCTTGAGGGTGAGAGAGAAAGATAATAAAACTCATAAAAGATGATTATTCACAGAGGCTGTAGTAGAATTCAGAGACCAGGGGAGCCACTGTTGAGCCATCATGGTACCAGTGGTCATGTGCCAACCACTGACCAGCAGTTATGGTGGTAACCATGGTCTTTTTTATTTTTAATTTTTTCGGGGATGCAGAAAATATATTTAATAAAATTCAGCAACCACTTTGGGTTTAAGTTTTTGTTTAAATTCCAGTTAGTTAACACACAGCATAATATAAGTTTCAAGTGTATAATATAGTAATTCAACACTGCCATATTACAGAAGTGCCCTCCTTAATCCCCATCACCTATTCAACTTATCCCCCTTCCCACCTCCCCTCTGGTAGCCATCAGTTTGTTCTCTGTAGCTAAGAGTCTGTTTCTTGGTTTGCCTCTCTCTTTTTATTCCCCTTGCTCATTTGCTTTGTTTCTTAAATTCCACATATGAGTGAAATCATGTGGTATTTGTCCTTCTCGGACTGACTTATTTCACTTAGCATAATACTCTCTAGCTCCATTCATGTCATTGTAAATGGCAAGATTTCATTCTTTTTCATGGCTGAGATATATTCCATTGTATATTTATACCACATGTTCTTTATGCATTCATCAGTTAATGGACACTTGGGATGTTTCCATAATTTGGCTATTGTAGATACTATCATTATAAACATTACAGAATATGTATCACTTTGAATTAGTATTTCTGTATTCTTTTGGTAAATACCTAGTAATCCAATTGTTGGATCATAAGGTAGATCTATTTTTAACTTTTTGAGGAAACTCCATACTGTTTTCCACAGTGGCTGCACCAATCTGAATTCCCATTAACGATGCAAGGGGGTTCCTTCTCCACATCCTCGTAACACCTGTTATTTCTTCTGTTGTTGAGTTTAGCCATTCTGACAGATGGTATGTCATAGCAGTTTTGATATGCATTTCCTGAATGATCAGTGATGTTGATCTATGCCCCTAATGTGGGAGCAGCCAACTATATAAACCAATTAATAACAAAATGAAAGAAACACATCAACAATAATACAATAATAGTAGGGGACTTTAACACTCCCCTCACGGAAATGGACAGATCATCCAAGCAAAAGATCAACAAGGAAATAAAGGCCTTAAATAACACACTGGACCATGTGGACATCACAGACCTATTCAGAACATTTCATCCCAAAGCAACAGAGTACACATTCTTCTCTAGTGCACATGGACATTCTCCAGAATAGATCACATCAGAGGTCCTAAATCAGGTCTCAACTGGTATCAAAAGATTAGGATCATTCCCTGCGTATTTTCAGTCCACAATGCTCTGAAGCTGGAACTCAATCACAAGATGAAATTTGGAAAGAATCCAAATACATGGAGACTAAACAGCATCCTTTTAAAGAATGAATGGGTCGGGGCGCCTGGGTGGCTCAGTGGGTTAAGCCGCTGCCTTCGGCTCAGGTCATGATCTCAGGGTCCTGAGATCGAGGCCCGCATCGGGCTCTCTGCTCAGCAGGGAGCCTGCTTCCTCCTCTCTCTCTGCCTGCCTCTCTGCCTGCTTGCGATCTCTCTCTGTCAAATAAATAAATAAAATCTTTAAAAAAAAAAAAAAAAAAAAAAAAAATAAAGAATGAATGGGTCAATCAGGAAATTAAAGAAAAATTGAAAAAATGGAAACAAATGATAATGAAAACACAACGGTTCAAAATCTGTGGGACACAACAAAGGCAGTCATGAGAGGAAAATACATAGCGGTACAAGCCTTTCTCAAGAAACAAGAAAGGTCTCAAATACACAGCCTAACCCTACACCTAAAGGAGCTGGGGAAAGAACAAGAAAGAAAGCCTAAACCCAGCAGAAGTAGAGAAATAATAAAGATCAGAGCAGAAATAAATGAAATAGAAACCAAAAAAACAATAGAACAAATCAACAAAACTAGGATCTGGTTCTTTGAAAGAATTAAGAAGATTGATAAACCTCTGGCCAGACTTATCAAAAAGAAAAGAGAAAGGACCCAAATAAATAAAATCATGAATGAAAGAGGAGAGATCACAACTAACACCAAAGAAATACAGACAATTATAAGAACATACTATGAGCAACTCTATGCAAACAAATTTGACAACCTGGAAGAAATGGATGCATTCCTAGAGACATATAAACTACCACAACTGAACCATGAAGAAATAGAAAACTTGAACAGACCCATAACCAGTAAGGAGACTGAAACAGTCATCAAAAATCTCCAAACAAACAAAAGCCCAGGGCCAGACGGCTTCCCAGGGAAATTCTACCAAACATTTAAAGAACGAATTCCTATTCTCCTGGAACTATTCCAAAAAATAGAAAGGGAAGGAAAACTTCCAAACTCATTTTATGAGGCCAGCATCACCTTGGTCCCAAAACCAGACCAGGATCCATCAAAAAAGGGAATTACAGACCAATATCCTTAATGAACACAGATGTGAAAATTCTCACCAAAATACTAGCCAATAGGATTCAACAGTACATTAAAAGGATTATTCACCACGACCAAGTGGGATTTATTGCAGGGCTGCAAGGTTGGTTCAACATCCACAAATCAATAAATGTGATACAACACATTAATAAAAGAAAGAACAAAAACCATATGATATTCTCAATAGATGCTGAAAAAGCATTTGACAAAGTACAGCATCCCTTCCTGATCAAAACTCTTCAAAGTGTAGGGATAGAGGGCACATACCTCAATATTATCAAAGCCATCTATGAAAAACCCACTGCAAATATCATTCTCAATGGAGAAAAACTGAAAGCTTTTCCACTAAGGTCAGGAACATGGCGGAGATGACCATTATCACCACTGCTATTCAACATAGTACTAGAAGTCCTAGCCTCAGCAATCAGACAACAAAAAGAAATTAAAGGCATCCAAATCGGCAAAGAAGAAGTCAAACTATCACTCTTTGCAGATGATATGATACTATATGTGGAAAACCCAAAAGACTCCACTCCAAAACTGCTAGAACTTGTACAGGAATTCAGTAAAGTGTCCGGATATAAAATCATTGCACAGAAGTCAGTTGTATTTCTCTACACCAACAACAAGACAGAAGAAAGAGAAATTAGGGAGTCAATCCCATTTACAATTGTACCCAAAACCATAAGATACCTAGGAATAAACCTAACCAAAGAGGCTAAGAATCTATACTCAGAAAACTATGAAGTACTCATGAAAGAAACTGAGGAAGACACAAAGAAATGGGAAAATGTTCCATGCTCCTGGATTGGAAGAACAAATATTGTGAAAATGTCTATGCTACCTAAAGCAATCTACACATTTAATGCACTCCCTATCAAAATCCCACCCATTTTTTTCAAAAAAATGCATATGGAACCAGAAAAGACCTCGAATAGCCAAAGGAATATTAAAAAAGAAAGCCAAAGTTGGTGGCATCACAATTCCGGACTTCAAGCTCTATTACAAAGCTGTCATCATCAAGACAGCATGGTACTGGCACAAAAACAGACCCAGAGATCAATGGAACAGAATAGAGATCCCAGAAATGGACCCTCAACTCTATGGTCAGCTAATCTTCGACAAAGCAGGAAAGAATGTCCAGTGGAAAAAAGACAGGCTCTTCAATAAATGGTGTTGGGAAAATTGGATGGCCACATGCAGAAAAATAAAATTGGACCATTTCCTTACACCACACACAAAAATAGACTCAAAATGGATGAAGTACCTCAATGTGAGAAAGGAATCCATCAAAATCCTTGAGGAGAACACAGGCAGCAACCTCTTCGACCTCTGCCGCAGCAACATCTTCCTAGGAACATCGCCAAAGGCAAGGGAAGCAAGGGCAAAAATGAACTATTGGGATTTCATCAAGATCAAAAGCTTTTGCACAGCAAAGGAAACAGTTAACAAAACCAAGAGAAAACTGATAGAATGGGAGAAGATATTTGCAAACGACATATCAGATAAAGGGCTAGTGTCCAAAATTTATAAGGAACTTAGCAAACTCAACACCCAAAGAACAAATAATCCAATCAAGAAATGGGCAGAAGACATGAACAGACATTTCTGCAAAGTAGACATCCAGATGGGGCACCTGGGTGGCTCAGTGGGTTAAAGCCTCTTCCTTTGGCTCGGGTCATGATCCTGGGGTCCTGGGATCAAGCCCCACATTGGGTTCTCTGCTCAGCAGGGAGCCTGCTTCCTCCTCTCTCTCTCTGCCTGCCTCTCTGCCTATTGTGATCTCTGTCTGTCAAATAAATAAATAAAAATCTTTAAAAAAAAAAAAAGAAGAAGAAGAAGACATCCACATGGCCAACGGATACATGAAAAAGTGCTCTACATCACTCGGCATCAGGGAAATACAAATCAAAACCACAATGAGATACCACCTCACATCAGTCAGAATGGCTAAAATTAACAAGTCAGGAAATGACAGATGATGGCAAGGATGTGGAGAAAGGGGAACCCTCCTACACTGTTGGTGGGAATGCAAGCTGGTGCAGCCACTCTGGAAAACAGCATGGAGGTTCCTCAAAAAGTTGAAAATGGAGCTACCTTACAACCCAACAATTGCACTACTGGGTATTTACTCTAAAGATACAAACGTAGTGATCCGAAGGGGCATGGGCACCCGAATGTTTATAGCAGCAATGTCCACAATAGCCAAACTATAGAAAGAACCTAGGTGTCCATCAACAGATGAATGGATGGAACTAGAGGGTATCATGCTTATAGAAATAAGTCAATCAGAGAAAGACAACTATCATATGATCTCCCTGATATGAGGAAGTGGAGATGCAATGTGGAGAATTAGGTGGGTAGGAGAAGAATAAATGAAACAAGATGGGATTGGGAGGGAGACAAACCATAAGTGACTCTTAATCTCACAAAACAAACTGAGGGTTGCTGGGGGTTGGGAGGTTGGGAAAGCGGGGTGGGGTTATAGACATTGGGGAGGGTATGTGCTATGGTGAGTGCTGTGAAGTGTGTCTACCTGGTGATTCATAGACCGGTACCCCTGGGGATAAAAATATATTATATGTTTATAAAAAAATAAAAATAAATGATTAAGGACTTTCAAGAGTTCTGGTTGTGTGGAAAATATCCACTGACATTTGCCATGTTAGAAATTAAAACTAAGAAATTTATAAACTATTAATTTTGAATTCATTTTTTAAAATGCCAGTAATAAACCCATTATGTGTTAATGTAAATAACATGTTTTTATGACAAATATATTTTCCAAAACAAAAAAAATTAGAGAGGTGACACTGATATTGTTGTAACTCTGTAATGCTTAGATTAATGGAAGGCAGCTGAGTTCTCACATTGCTTCTGTGTTCAATCTACAGCAGCATCACAAGTCATGTAGCCCCTGGAAAACCCTACTGTATAATACTCATGAGAAAATGATTGTGGGAGAGGCAATAATACCTTAATATTATTATAGATATCATTTTAGTTTTACAGACATCCTTCTAGAGGCTTAGAAATTTCTAGAAGGCCATAGACCACACATTGAGAATTGCTAGCTTAACAGGGGTGTGTGCTCCAACCTCCAGTAATTGTTTCTGAGTTTGTGATCCACTTCAAAACAAAACAAACAGAAAACTATAGAAATTAGAAGTGTGTTATTGACCTTATTTATGCAATAAAGAGAGCACAGATCCCCCATTATAATTAAAGACCCTGGCCTACATTTTTTTTTAATATTTTATTTATTTATTTGACAGAGATCACAAGTAGGCAGAGAGGCAGGCAGAAAGAGAGGGGGAAGCAGGCTCCCTGCTGAGCAGGGAGCTTGATGCTGGGCTCGATTTCACGACCCTGGGATCATGACCTGAGCCCACGGCAGAGGCTTTAACCCACTGAGCCACCCAGGCGCTCCTGGCCTACATTTTTTAAGTGAAGAATAAATGCAGAGATGTACGCTTTAAGTATTTTTTTTAAATGTTCAAGAAATATATGTGTTTTAAAAATGATTCCACATCATTTATTTTACTATACCCCACTAGTTAGTTTACTTTGGGCTGTAATTACTTATGTACTCATTATTTCATGTGGGACTCTGAAGCTTCATGGGTCCAGGGTTGGTTAATTTGGTGGCTAGGCCATGTCAAGGCTCTGGTTGCCATATCTGAACTAACCTTGGTTTTTCCCCATGTTCCCAAGAAGGCAGTCACAGCTCCAGGAACCACTGGCAGGAAGGGAGGGCAGCGGTTGGAGATGGAGGGCAAGGGGTGTTTCATCTCATGCATCTCTCTACTCAGCAGGAGGAAACTCTTTTCTAAAAGCCCTTAACAGGGGCACCTGGGTGGCTCAGTTGGTTTAAGCCTCTGTCTTCGGCTGGGGTCATGATCCCAGAGTCCTGGGATCAAGCCCCGCATCAGACACTCTGCTCAGTGGGGAGCCTGCTTCCTCCTCTCTCTGCCTGCTTCTCTGCCTACTTGTGATCTCTCTCTCTGTCAAATAAATAAATAAAATCTTTAAAAAATAAAAAAAATAAAAGCTCTTAACGGACTTCTCCTTATGTCTCACCGGCAGGACTAGATCACATGTTAACCCCCAAACTCTTTGTTGAAAGAACGGGATCATCATGACTGGCTCAGAACAATCACAGGTATCTCAGTGTTAGTTTCTGAGGACCTCAATCCCATCTGCCCAGGCTGAACAAATCGATTCCACACATCTGAACAAAATCAGGGCCACTAAGACCGTGAGAGGAACTGCTGTGCCATGGATGGTGACAGTGCCTCATCTGCTTTAAACCAAATTTTTCACCAATTAACCAGCCAACTACTGGGCCGAGCACACAGCGCTAAGAGGGTACCTCCATACTATATCTGTATGCATATGTGTAAATGTGTATATACACACATAGATTTTTTTAAAAACTGGAAGGGAAGATACAAAAATATAGCTGCTTTATTTGGGTTTATGAGTTGGTTTTAATTTGCTTCCTTATAACTTTTTATATTTTCTGATTTCTCCAATGACACATCACCGTAATAAGCTGGGGGAAAAGCATTATTTTTAAATGGTTTTGTGAAATAAAATAACATATCCATGTCTTTCACTTATATAGCAATTTTACAACATTATTTCATTTTATCTGTAAAATCAAAATAAGGACAATATTTCACAAGAAAAATAAATTAATGCATGTAACATACCAGTAGTAGTGCCTGGTAGATAATGAGAGCTCATTAAATGCACGCTACTCCTGCTATGCCGCATTTACTCTATGACATAAGTAGGACAGGAGGAATTATCTTCATTTTACAGACTGGGCAGCTGAGGCTAAGGGAAGTGCAGTGACTTGCCCAGGATCACACCACTTGCCAGCATCAGCATTCCTTTCAAGTACACCAATACTATTCACCATCTGTGGCATAGAGGATAGAGAAGAAAATTCTATTCCTAACATCTAAAAATATTTGATGTGACAGGATTCTTTTAAAAAGTTATACTAGATTTCTTTGTTGTTGAGATATTATTTATATATCATAAACTTTACCCTTTGAAAGTGCCCAATTTAGGGATTTTGGTTATATTCACAAGACTGCAATTACCATACTACTATCTAATTCCAGAACATTTTCATATTGCCCCCCCAAAATAATATCCATTAGCAGTCATTCCCCACACCCTTCTCTCCCAGTCCTCTAGAAATCACTAGTATCTTTTGTGTTTCTATGGATTTGACTATTTTGAGCATTTCCTGTAAACAGGACCATACAGTATGTGGCCATGTATATCTGGCTCCTTTCACTTTGCATAAAATGTTGAAGGTTCACTCATGTTGTAGGTTCATTCATGTATCAACAGTTTATTCCTTTTTGTGGCTGAATAATATTCCACAGTGTGGATATATATCACATTTTGTTTCCCCATTTATAAGTTTTATACTAGATTTCTGGACATGGTAATTTGACAGTTTAACCAACTAAAACAACTAGACAGTGAATCAGCAAAATTCAGTAAACCAAAACACTGACTGAATAAAATGACCAGTAACCAAAAAACCAAATCACTAAAATCCAGTTCAGCTAGTCCATTCATGACTGTTTGACTTTTTATCTGCATCATTGTTATGAAAACCCTAATTCCTTACTTTCCTTAATAAAATATCATCAGAGATACCCCTTTAAAAAATAGGAATATATTTTTTCACCCTTCCTTGGAATCATTTCTTGTTTGTTTTCTTTTTATTTACTAGAAACCAAGAATATTCCAATTCTTTCCAGAATCCGTTGCCCTTCAAGAGATCTGCAAGTCTTTTAGTCTAGATTCCCTCAACTATAAACTACAAAACACAAGCATCTCTGATACCTAGGTAAGGTGCCAATGGAAAGCCTCGTTTTCTCTTCCCTGGGGCTCTGGGACCTACACTTGTTTTCTCCACAGAGAGATGTTTAAATAGATGACCTCTGGGGTTCTAATCCAGCTCCATGAGTCTAGGATTCTAGTCTTTGGTTCGCGTGCATAGCCATTGCCAGCACACTGCCCCACCCCACTCTATCCCGACTTGCCACCACCCTGATTCCACTCAAGTCAGGCAATCTAGATGAGACTAAGCTTCCTGTGGCCCTGGTGGCAGGAAGAACTAGAATAAGGGGACAGCGGCATCGTATTACAACCACCCCAGAGGTTTATATAGCCATTCTTAGTGCAATTCCTCAGACAATTCCCCCATGAAAACTCCTTGAGTAGTTAGGCATTTTATCAAGGCAGAAACTGAGACTTGGGAACTGGTTGAAATTCATGTGGTCAAGGAGGGGCCCCGAAGCTCCTGTCTCCCAGTCTGCGTTCAGCACATCATGTCACTGAACCACATCACCGCCAATGGCATAGGGACTGTGAAAAATGAACAGCTGAGGGGAATAGTAATGACCGGTGGGAGCTTATGGTGGTCACAAGGGTGACTGTTCATGGGCATGCCTGTGCCCAATGGGAATAAAGGAAAGGCTGACAACAGGAGGAAAAGGACAGTCAGAGAAACAACTGAAAAGTGAGCCAAATGCACTCAAGGCCAGTCCCTTCGTGGTACCTGAAGAACACCCAGCACTGCAAGCTCCTCACTTATTGAAAGCTTCTGAGAAATGAATGTTTGCAAACTGCCTGTGGAGGGTCACTTAAACCAGGCACTACCTGTCCAGCCCCAGACCTTCCCACTGAAACGCTGCTCAGTGACATGATGATCTCCACTCTGACAGTATATGAGGGGATAAGTTGCTATTAAGAACCTGTGGCAGGGAAAGCACAGCGTCACAAGTAAGCCGTACACAGAATAAGCAAACTGCCCTGCTTGGCATTTCAACCGATTTCAACACCCATAGACACTCAAAATTTTCACCAGACCCCAAGACCTACCTTTTGCCTCCACTTCTACTGATACCATTCTTTCATATATGTCGGCCAGATACATGCCAGGTGTTCTGCATATACATTCCATTGCAGCACACCTCTGAGACACGCATTATCATCCCATTTGATGGGAAACTAAGCTCAGAAACATGCATAACTCGCCCAAGCTACTTAGGATTAGAGCTGTCATTTTTTAAACTCAGATTTCTGTTGCTCCAAATAGATTCTCTTTCTACTAAAATGCAGTATGTTTATTCAAATTCTATATTAGATTTTCCACTGTAATCTTGCCTGCAGTTGAAATATATAAAACATTTTGAAGAAGAAGCTTTTATTAGTTTAAAGTTGTGATATTTAAATTTCTAAGTATATTTAGGGGCACCTGGGTGGCTCAGCTGGTTAAAGCCTCTGGCTTCGGCTCAGGTCATGATCCCAGGGTCCAGGGATGGAGCCCCACGTCCGGCTTTCTGCTCAGCAGGGAGCCTGCTTCATCCTGCCTCTCTGCCTACTTGTGATATCTCTCTCTCTCTCTCTCTCTCTCTCTCTCTCTCTGTGTCAAATAAATAAATAAAATCTTTTTTAAAAAATAATAAATTTCTAAGTATATTTATTATAAAGACAATTAATGAAATAATGAAGCTGCCTTGATAAACACAGTTGCAACATGCATTTTAGCTTCTCCTCATCATGTTATTTAGATTGCACAGAATTGAGAAAATCATGTTTTAGTAGGTACAAATGTTTTTTAATAATGGCTTTAATACTATTTAAATAATGTTCTCAAGTCACACTGTCATTAAACAGATGCAACAGAAAAAACTTTATTCTGTCTTCAAAAGAACCTGTTAGCCTGGCAACACAAATTGACATGTTAATTTTCTCCAGTGTGTTAAAAATTGTTACACATCACATTTTAGTGTGCCTGGTGTGTCTATCACAATGTTAGTAATAACTTAAAGTGTATTTCATATTTTAGAATGAATTTTCCCCCAAACTTATCTACAAATTCAATGCAATCCTAATTAGAATCCCAGTAGTCTTCTTTGAAGAAATTAACAAGCAGATGCTAAAATTTGTAGGAAATGCAAAGAACCTACACTTGCTAAAACAATACAGAAAAGTACAATAAAGTTGGAGGATTTACCTGATTCTAAGACTTACAAGAAAGCTACCATATTCAAGACAGTGTGGTATTGAGGTAAGGATAAAATTATAGATCAGTGGAACAGAACACAGTCCAGAAATAGAACCAAACTTTTATGGTCAATTGATTTTTGACAAAGATGCCAAAATAATTAAATGAGAAAATCACTGAAATGATGCTGGAACAACTAGATATCCACAAGGGAAAAAAATTTTAACCTCTATCCTTACAACACATACAAAAATTAACTCAAATAGATCAGAGATTTAAAAATAAGAACAAATACTACTTAATTTCTGGAAATAAATGTATAAGGGAAAATGTTTATAACATCCAGTGAGAAAAAGCACAAAAATACAAATCATAAAAGGAAATATTTATTAAACTGACTTTTAAAAGCTCCTGCGCTTAAAAAAAGTTAAAAAGACAAAAAAGGATTTCACAGGGGCGCCTGGGTGGCTCAGTGGGTTAAAGCCTCTGCCTTCGGCTCAGGTCGTGATCCCAGGGTCCTGGGATCGAGCCCCGCATCGGGCTCTTTGCTCAGCAGGGAGCCTGCTTCCTCCTCTCTCTCTCTGCCTGCCTCTCTGCCTACTTATAATCTCTGTCTGTCAAATAAAATAAATAAAATCTTTTTTAAAAAAAAAAGGATTTCACAATATATATAAGTCAACTCATCACACTGTACACCTTAAACTTCTACAATGCTGTATGTCAGTTACACCTCAACAAAACTGGAGAGAAAGATAAGCAAAAGATTGTCATAATATATATGCAAAACATATACCTGACAGAAGGCTTCTACCCAGAATCTGTAAAGAATTCGTATCACTCAATAAGAAGGAAACAACCCAATGAAAATGGGGAAAAGCTGGGGCGCATGGGTGGCTCAGTCGTTAAGTGACTGCCTTCAGCTCAGGTCATGATCCCAGCATCCTGGGATCGAGCCCCACATCAGGGTCCCTGCTCGGCGGAAGCCTGCTTTCCCTCTCCTAGTTCCTCTGCTTGTGTTCCCTCTCTCGCTACATCTCTTTCTGTAAAATAAATAAATAAAATCTTTTTAAAAAAGAAAAAAGAAAATGAGGAAAAGATTTGAACACTATGAACAAAGGTACCCAACTGCCAATAAGCACCTGAAAAGAAGCTCAACATTACAAATTATGAGGAAAATACCACGTAAAACCACTTAATACCAACTATTTACTGCACATTTGACAGTACCAACTATTGGTGAGAAGGTGGGGCAACCCAAACTCTCATATGTTGCCTGTGTGAAAGCATAAAATGGTACAGTTTCTTTTTTTTTTAAGGTTTTTTTTTCCCTAAGATTTTATTATTATTATTTTTATTTTTTTACAGAGAGCAGGGGAGAAAGCAAGAGAAAGCACAAGCAGGGGGAGCAACAGAGGGAGAAGCAGGCTCTCCACTGAGCAGGGACCCTGATGTGGGACTTGATCCCAGGACCCTGAGATCATGACCTGAGCCAACACTTAACCAAATGAGCCACCCAGGCGCCCCAAATGGTACAGCTGCATGTAAGATTAAACACATAGATGCCATATGACTCAGAAAGCTCATTCCTAGACACTTACCCAAAGGAAATAAAAACAGTTTTCCACACAAAAACTTTTTTATATGACGGTATATTGCAGCATTATTCACAATAGTCAAAACTGGAAAAAAACCCAAGTGTTAGGGAATGAGTAAACAAATAGTGGTATACCCACACCATAGGACACTACTCAGCACTAACAGAAATAAAGTGTTAATATAACTCAACAACACAGATGAATCACAAAAATATGTTACATGAAAAAAAGTTAAACACAAAGAACTACATACTATGATTCCATTTATATGAAATTCTACAAAAGGCAAAACTATAGTAATAGTCAATTAGCAATTGCCCTCCAGCCAGGAGTTGGGAGAGTGGGGTGACAGCAAGGAGGCACAAGGGAACTTTTTAAGCCAATGGAAATGTTCCATCTTGATTATGAAAATGATTCAACAACTGTATACAATTATCAAAATTTATTAAACCACACACTTGGAATTTTATCTTATGTAAAGTATACCTCAATAAAAGTGAGGTGAAATGAATTTGTTTAAATTACTAGAGTTTCACAATCTTTAAAAAGAAAGAAACAACTATCCTGGTGTTAAGAACAGAAGTGTGTTCCCTTCTGCAGCTTAATACCAAGGAAACACACAAAGAAGTTAAAATATCTAAAAGACACACTTCTTGGTGCTATCTGCTTTAAATTTTTTTTGTCCTTCCAATCTCCATCTCAAGAATAATGAGAAATACAATTGTATTGTACCTTAAATACTTTGGCTGACTTCAATATACATTAAACTAAGTAGTAAATGGGTTCCTAGAGAAAAATCTTGGCTACAGGAGATTCTTTCATTGGACCATAGCAGCTTAAGGCATTTAAAGACAAGTGAGAAACAGATTGTTTTGGTTTGTTAGTTTTGGGGATTTGGGGTTTGGTTTTTTTTTTTTTCTTTTTGGCAGTGCTTAGCAGTTTCATCATGCTTTCCTATCATCACAAAGGATACTTATGACTCATCAGTCAACACCCAGTGTCAGATAATTAGCCATTAACATACCTCACCTGCACTAGGATGAAAATGATATCACAACTTGCAAGAGATCCCCTTGAAGATGAAACCGAAAGATTGTGACCACATGTTATTTCAAACCTGTACTCACTACCCCTCCTGACTGCCTGTCATCCAAGAGAGGCCAAACAGATGTGTAAAAATAGCTGTTTAACAGGGGGGAAAATACTGTAAAATTGTTTATGGCAGGACAGCGGGTTCTTATAGGCAAAGTAAATTACAAATAGATTTCTCAATTACTTTTTAAAGCCTGGTATTTGATTCTTATATAACAGTCAAAAATCAATTTTGCATGGAATTTATGTGAATGCCTCATTATTAATAAAACAGCGGTTGGCGGCTGCTACTTCCTCCCCACAAAAGCAGCACGCAGTGGGGAAGCGTTCACGCGCCAGGCTGTGTAATCCTTTATCTTTTTATCCTCCACTTCAGATCATAAAAAGGAAAGGGAAGAAATGAATTCCAAGCAAATTTTAGGCGTAGGCTTCTGGCAGCGTCTACTTCAAGGGAGCCTGGAGGGGCATCCCAGGAGTATTCAGTGGCGGGTGTCGAAGCAGTCCTGGCCCCCATCACCACCTCCTGCTCATATTGTACCCTGAAGGTCCCTTTTTTTATATATACAAAATCTAACCAAGCAAATAATTCCAGTTGTTAAAAAGGACATTGAACTTCATCTCTCACTCTACCACTAGCATATCTCTCACCTCAGTATTAAGGTTCACTGTGGACCACATGAACTTATTTAAAATGACTGGTCAGTATAGGGCCATGGCGCAATGGATAAAATGACTGGTCAGTGATGCTTTTTTCCCACATCACTTAATGATGATTAGTAGTTTTTGAAAGAAAAGGACTTGTTCCTGACTCAGACATTCCAAGCACTTAACAAACATATTTACCTCCAATTCACAAATAGGAAAATCGAATTCCATCAATGTCCACAGACCACAATGCTCTGCTCCCTATTTTGTACTTGACTCCTCAAACCATGAAGACTCCCTTCCTAAATGAAAAGTGTAGTGTAATAAGTACAACCTAGCTTTCCTGGGTAGCCTTTCCTAACCAACTGGGTGACTTTAAGTAACTTACATCATTGCTGTAGGAATTGTCTCTTCACCAGGAAAATAAGACAATTTTCAAAAATTATCTGAGGTTTCTTTCAGATCCTAAACAACTCAAAGACTCAGGGCAATGAGAAAGAAGTCACTGCATTCCTATTACATGGGAAAACAAAAAGAAAATTGTATGTTTGGCCACCAACTTGGAGAAATGTTCCTCTTTAGAAGTTAAATACCGATAAATCACAGCTACCTGCTATTTCTTCTACAGGGTCACACTTCAAAGATACCAACAGGGAGAAAAGGTAGGGCTCTCCCTGCCTCTGAGCGCTTGCAGTGTGTTTCCACATACTCATTTCTCGTTGATCTGGACCTCTGCTCAATGCACTATCACACCTGGCAGCTGTGGGAAAGCTGCACTTGCCCCCTTCACTTCCGTGTCAACAGCTAATCAGCAGTAATCACACAATCACTAAACCAACCCAGAGTGCTGAGCTGGGATCCAGTTTAGAAATTGTACTTGAAACAAAGGTGTGCATGAGATGACCTCTTACAGACACAGAATGCCAGAAATTGGCTTAAGAATAAAAGTCCAGGGCATCTGGAGGTCTCAGTTGGTTAAGTGTCTGTCTTGGGCTCAGGTTATGATGTCAGGGTCCTGGGATCAAGGAGCATCAAGGCTCTGGGCTCAGCAGGGAGCCTGCTTCTCCCTCTCCCTTGATCCCTCCCCTGTTTGTGCTCCCTCTCAACTCATTCTCTCTCTCTCTCTCAAATAAATAAAATCTTTTTTAAAAAATTACTTTTCCTTTTATTCTTCCACTTATTTTTACATGATGGCTCTGAACATGTCTTCACTGAGAAGCATATAGCTGATGCAACGGAGATCAGCAAAACCAGGATTCTTTGGGGGGTGAAAAGGAAATTTTTCTAACTCAAATTCACATTTGGGATTTATTGTGCGAGTGCTGCTAATAAATTCAAATGGAAGCTAATTTATTGGTGACTGTGGTCGATTGCGTGAATGGCCTCAATCCTTCACCCCTACTTGTATCCATGCCCTTTGTCCCATGACTTTGCCGTTCCTCACGAAAGGCAATTCTGTTTCCTTATGCCTTGAATCTGGTCTCAAATGCATGATTTTCCTTGGCTGGTAGAAAGGGCTGGAACTGACAGACATGCCAGTACCATACCTCAGCCCCAGCCTTCCTGTTGGTCATTTCCTACTTCTGCCATTGCCACAACAAGAACACGCCTGGGTTATCTGTGGATCTCAGGAAAAGGATGAGAGACACGTGGAGCAAAGCCAGCTCACCCCAAACAAGCCTGAACTAGACTGACCATACCAGATACCAGAGGGAGCCCAGCCAAGATGAAGTAAACCCGGAAGATGCAGGAGAAAAGGTGCCTGCTGTTGAATGCCCTGGGATGTCATGCTTGTTTGTTATGCAACAATTTCATGGTAATAACTAATACACTGACCTTTCTAGATAGTAACCTATACCAATGACGATGTTACACTGCCACCCCTTCTCAAAATATCTGTGACTATCTGATCTTGCATTACCTTTCTTAGCATGAATGATAGACTGATTCTGAGTCATTATAATTTCATTGTTCTTTTTTTTTTTTAAGATTTTATTTATTTATTTGACAGAGATCACAAGTAGACAGAGCAACAGGCAGAGAGAGAGAGAGGGAGAAGCAGACTCCCTGCTGAGCAGAGAGCCCGATGCGGGGCTCGATCCCAGGACCCTGGGATCATGACCTGAGCCGCAGGCAGAGGCCTTAACCCACTGAGCCACCCAGGCGCCCCTCATTGTTCTTGATAAATAATCTTCCTCATGCTCTCTGAGGGTCTTAGGCAAGGAGTTCTCTCTCAAAGGTTTGTGTACCCAGGACTACCTCGAGGGCTGCTTAAAACACAGATTGGTGGGAGTTTAAGATGCAATTGGTCTGCAGTCTGCCTGGGCCTGAGAATGTGCATTTCTCACAAGTTCCTAACTGGTACTGCTGCCCCTAGTTCTGGGACCACACTTGAGAGCCCCTTCCTTAGGCCATCGAGAGTTAAGTACGAGGTGGCTGGTTCTCATACCCATCTGTGTTTTCCCAAGGCACATTTTCCATCACCTTCTGCCTCCAACCAATAAATGAGTGGGGCCAGAGCCAAGATTCCACAGCCTTCCAGAGGAGCTCCCCCTGGAAGAGGCAGTCTCTGCAGCAAACAGCGAGCAAGGTCTCCCAAGCCACACAGCAGGGACCAAGCCTGGTCTCTGCCCCAACCTTACAGCTATTCCAGGGGCTTGGGAAGCTCCCTGGCTTGCACCCAAGATGCAATTGCAGAGGATAAAAGAGAGTTCACACTTC
Source organism: Mustela lutreola (assembly GCF_030435805.1). NCBI lineage: Eukaryota > Metazoa > Chordata > Mammalia > Carnivora > Mustelidae > Mustela > Mustela lutreola. The sequence goes on along the minus strand of NC_081292.1, from coordinate 138,936,387 downwards.
TCAGCGTCCACCTCAATGCACTGTTCTTAAATTCCTCATCTCAGAATGCGGGGGTTTTACTGTCAGAAAAAAACCTTAGCCCCATCTATTTAAAGGTGTGCAATCAATTTCCCTCTCAAATCTCCACGGCAGGTATTCCCATTCGTTCCCACTTGCTGTGTACGCAGTGGTCCCCCACTGGGAAAACAGAGCAGCTTTTGCTCATGGTGCAGCTCAGCTCCGCCTGATTTCTGTTTTACAATGGTCTGATGTCAAATTTGAACTCAGACACTTGCACAGGGCTCCTCAGCAACAGTGAGAGTTGGCAGGAATCTGGGTCTTCTGAGTGATGCTGATTTGCGGTGCTGCCTCAGAAAATGAAACCAAATTAAAAAGTTGCCCCCTGAAACTTCATGTCTTTAAAATGCAACAGGGAAACAGTACGCAATTATAAAGAACTGGCCAGCCTGCTTTACCTTTCATGTACTTTTTTTTTTTTTTAATAAAGTATGGTTTTCATCTGCTAACTGCTACATTATTCTAACTCAATGCCTGTGCTTTGAAGAAGGGTAGGGTTGCCCTTGAGGTGTGTGAACACTTGCCCAGGGGCCTGGGAAATGTCTGGCACTTTTCTCCTCAAAGCCTGGAGTAGTGGAAATATTTCCAGTCTGTGAACTAGAAGGAGCTTGACCCTATCTTGATATTCTTTTTCATCTTGCAAAGAATTTTCATAGGAATCTTGATGCTCAGAAATTCACAATCAACCATTATTCTGTCTATAAGTAAAGCTGCACATGATCTGACATATTAAAACTCAAGTGCTATTTTCATTCAACAAATATTTATCAAGCAACTACTACATGCAGGGACTGTGTCTGGCAATAGGGATACAGAGATGAAAATATCCTCTCTTTGCTTTCAAAACGATTATCATGCTTTTGATGAAATGGACCCCAAAATGAATAAGAATACCTTCATTCATTCAGCCACACATGTTTTTTTGTTTTTGTTTTTGTTTTTTTGTTTTTTTTAAAGATTTTTATTTATTTATTTGACAGACAGAGATCACGAGTAGGCAGAGAGGCAGGCAGAGAGAGAGGAGGAAGCAGGCTCCCCACTTGAACAGAAAGCCCGACATGGGGCTCGATCCCAGGACTCTGAGATCATGACCTGAGCTGAAGGCAGAGGCTTTAACTCACTGAGCTACCCAGGCGCCCCAGCCACACATGTTTTGAGTGCATATTATGTCCTAGACATTGTGCTCCCCCCACAAGACAGCACACAATGATAATAAAGGTAGCCTGGGTTCCTGCTCCAAGTTTAGTCTTGTGAGTCAGATAGTTGTAAGAACGTGTGATAAATGTATGGTTTGGGGCAACTGAGACCCAAGAGCAGGGAGCAGGAAATCCGGTTTTGCTCTGTGAGGTCAGAGAAAGCTTTGGCAAAAGTGGCACAGAAGCTGAGATCTGAAAAAGCACAAGAAGATACAGAGAAAGGAGGAAGAGAAAGGAAGAGAAGAGTTAAGAGGTCTATAAAGTGGTGCTACCTGATCAGCTCTAAGAAATTAAAGAATCAGTACAACAGGAAAGCATTAAGGAGGAGTTCAAAGGGGATGACAGAGACCCCAAGGCCCCTTCTCCAAGCCAAACTGCTCAGTCCTCGGGCAGATGATTCCCAGGCTCCCATTCTGTGCCCAGTCCTGCTCGACATGCTCAGGATCCACTGGTGACCAAAACAGGCAAAGAACCCTGCCCGCAAGGAGCTCATAACCCAGCGGCAGGAAAACAGACGATAGAAAAGAAATACAAGTAAATTTTGCTGTATAGGAAAAGTATTGGAGCAATGGGAGAAAGAAAGGAGTCACGCTAGTGCCGGAGGAACCCCTAAGGATAAAGAGAAGAAGGAAAGGGTTTCGGCACAAGGTAAGCCCAGCAGTTGCTGAAGAAGCTCCCTTATCTCCCCTGGAGAGGGTAGCCCTACCTTGGCACCGCATCACCCTGAACAGTAGCCCCTGAGCAAGCAGGTTCCACAAAGGGGAGGCTAGATGGAGTCTGTCTGTGAAGATGGAAGGCCATTTGTTTCAGCCATCGTATGTGGTATCAGCTCTCGTTGATCTTGTGTTGACTTTCTTTTATCTTGGCAATAGGTCTCCTCATGGCCAGTGGAACCCTCTCTCCATTAAACTAGGCTATTAACCTAATGGTGAATTACTTTATGATCCTACCTTCTTTGAGTTGTTTGCTGTTACCTTTCAGATAGAAAGACCTTCGCTTCCTTTTTGTTAGCTTTTGTTTCTAGCACTCACTGACTATTTCTTTCCTGACATATCCTGCAATCTTAGGTAACTGCCACCTGGTGGACAGGGGTTTGTGGACTTACTGTTCAACAGCAAACAAAACAAATGAGCATCTCAGCTTCTCCTGAACACAAATAAATGGGAAATCTAAAGGGCATGCTTCTCCTCCTAGTTTTGATTTTTCCAAAAACACTGAACTCTTTATTTAAAAAGCAACTAAGTGAAGCATGAGACCTGTAGGGATACCTGGAGCATGAGGTTTCTATTCACCCTGGTCTTGGTTCTCTTCCAGGTATGAGCAGGAATGATGCAACAGGCCTTTCAGTTTCAGATCGAAATCTTGCGGGTATATACCCACAACAATGCTTTAGACACAGGGCAACCCAATAGTCCTTTCAGGCAGGGTTACCTGCTCTGCTGACACTGTTTGTCCTATGGGAATGGAGGTACCACCTTTCTTCTGGATCCTCTTCTCCTAAGCTATTCCCAGCCTCTCCCTCTTTAACAGAAGCAGAAAAGCCCCCTGATACATCTAGATGTTATGAAATCTCCTCACTGTACTTTTCCAAGCAGCAATTTCCCTGCCTTCTGGCTTCTAATTCTGAATTTTTCTCTACTTGAGAAATGTTCTGGTTTCCCATTCCCTTTTCTGATCAATAGCTGGCCTCTACCTACAATCGATTCCTTCTTCAACTAGCTTTAAATCACAGTATCGGAGAGAAGCTGCTTTCTGTTCCAAGTGTTAGTGTTACAAAAATAGTCAGAACAACACTAAAACGAAATATGTTTAAAAAAAAAAAAAAAAGAAAGAAAAGAAAAGAAATATGTAACTTGCTTTTTTCATTTATGTAAGGAATTGGGCTGAATTTTTTTCTGTAGGTGCATGCGCCTCAATTTTTAATTTTTCCATACTTTTGTATGAAAATACTGGAACGTATTTACACCCGTCTTGGGATTCTAGGCAATGAGTCTAATTTCTCCAAAAGCAACAGACTTCCTCCATGCCCTACCCCCAGACAAACTGTCCTAGTCTGAGTTTAAAATTAAAAGCATGTTGATTTCTAGAGAAGTGTAACCTTCTATGTTTAAAGCAGTAATGAGGACAGTGTTTATACAGAAGGTCTAAAGTACAAACGTTCTCTGGACATTCTGGATCCTTGCAACCCAAAATGTCACCCTTGACCATTTCCACTGTCTAGCTGCTCATTAGAAATGCACACTGCCCCACAGACCCTACTGAGTGAGAATCTGCATTTTAACAGGAGTCCCAGGTGATTCACCTGCATGTTAAAAATCCAGAGGAGGGGCACCTGGATGACTCAGTGGATTAAAGCCTCTGCCTTTGGCTCAGGTCATGATCCCAGGTCCTGGGATCCAGCCCCGCACCAGGCTCTCTGCTCACCAGGAAGCCTGCTTCCCTTCCCCTCTCTCTGCCTGCCCCTCTGCCTACTTGTGATCTATCAAATAAATATATAAAATATTTTTTTTTAATCGAGAGGAAACGTAAATGGGATGATGTTTGGATTCCGGGATTGTTCTTCCCAGGCAAAAGAACAGGATTCATATGAAAAAGAGAGATGGAAACGTCTGTACCTCTGGCTATTACCTCAAACGTTTCCCTTCTCTAACACAGCCTCTGTGGCAGTCTTCGGCTGAATGCAGGCTTCTGCCGATCAGCTCCGCAAGGCTTCTGGGAGATACTGCAGCTCTCCTGCTGGAGAACCCGCCTCTGCTTCCTCTCCCAGCACCTGGCTACCCAGACACCCCGTTCCTAAGTTTTACATTCTCAATCCTCTCTGCCTCCTTCTGAATCCCCCATTCCTCTAGTGTTGAGGATGCCTGGACATAGGATGAATTAGAACAAAAAGCAAGAAGACTCTTCATCTTCTCAACATCTCCCTTGACCCCAGAGATCAGTGCTGCCCAAAAGAACTTTCTGTGATGACGGATACGATTTTGTTCATATGGATATTGTTCATTCCGCTAGGCACCAACCATGTAGGACTTTCAAGCAACTGAAATGTAACTAATGTGACAGAAACTGATTTTTCTTTGTTCCCTAGCTATTTAAAACTCAAATCTCAACCAATTAAAAGTAGACAAGTCTTAAATTCATTTCCCCAGTCACAATGCCTACATTGCCAGTGCTTAATAATCCACCATGTGACTAGTGGCTACATTATTGGACAATATAAGTCTAGAGCATTGTCGTGGGGTTTCATGGCTCCTTTTAGTTGCCACTTGAATGGCCATCACATCCTCACACGGCATCCACCACAACGGCTCTCGCAATTTACAGGTGTGTGTCTGTGTGCAGTAGGACAGAAATCCTTTTATCAGAATATCACTGCTCTTTTTATAATTACCACTTATTTCCTTCCCAAGTATAGAAACCTCCCTAGACAATAAAGCTCAAAGGAGGGTTCTTTCTCTTAATAATTACAAAGTGCTCTATAAAGACCCCAAGAAAATGACCACCATGTAACAACCTCAATATAACTGTAAACTGCTTTGAGAACTTCCTTCTCTCCGAGACTCCAGAGATCCAGAAAGGGACCAGTGCCGTTAGCAAGCTTTATCTTCAAACATCTGACTGTGTTAGAAGGCGAAATCAAATGTTCTGATTGGCTAACAAGGAGTCTGAGCAGGGACTAATGGACCGTAATTCTCTCTTCAGAATTTATGAGGATTCATCATCATTTAATTAACAATATAAATATTAAAAAAACATTTTACAATAAAATTTTATAATTGTAATAAGACACCCTAGCACATGAATTATAGGGTACTAATTCCCACCCAGTTTTGTTGAAACTGGACACGAATGAATATATTAAAATGCATACTATGTCATGTCTTAGCATATAAAAAATAAAGTGGCAAAAAAGTGTTTCAAAATTCAAATTTTTATCCCCCAAGAAAATAAGTAAAGAAATTCAATGAAAATATAATTTATTGGTTTTGAGTTTTTATTCATTTTTCCACTGGTAATTACATTACCCACACAAGAGACAGTTTCTGAAGAGGTTCAAAAAAATTAAACTGGGTTGGTTTTTTTTTAACTCTAGATTTGTAAGCTCTCACTCCTCTGCAGAGAGGCCATGTTTTTTCCTCCTAAATCATTCCATAATTTAGGAATGCAATATAATAAAAAAAAATTAGCAGTCAGAAGAACACAAGAATCAGAATTTTCTGAACAGCCGCCCCAAATCATATTCACTCTCATAATCATTTACTTATAATAAATAACACCTGTGGATGTTTACAATGTACCCTGCACTGTGTAATGTGCTTTGCATATGTTTACCTCAGTGAATATTTACAATAAACCATGAGGTTATCTTTTGCACGTTAGCCCATTTTAAAAGTGAGAAAGTTGAGGCTTGGGGGTGGGGTGGTGTTCAGTGAGCTGCCAGAAAAAGCTAATAACTTGTAAAGACAGGATTTGAACCCAGGCAATCTAATAGTAAAACCTAGCTCCCCAGCCACACCCTTCCTATAGGATGGCCAGTGAATAAATCCCACGGACCCAGAAGGAAGATGAAAGCAGACAGGTAAGAACCAAACCATCATCATCCAAGTTCAGACAGCAGCTTGGTGAACATTCAGAGATTTGGTGGAGGGTGTAGAACTGCAGGGAGACATGCTAGTGCAAGCACAATGCCCAGCACCAGTAAGGAGGAGGGGGAGGCCACCTGAGTTCTCAAGGATGCCAGCAGGCAGCATGGGGCCAGGGCACACTGTGTGGCACAGGAGCGGGCAGAGCGGACAAGCTCTCAGCAGTGATGAAAGGCCCTACAGCACGGGTTAGGTCTGGGCATCATCCGCAACCAGAGGAGCTCCCAGAGCGAGTCCAACCAGTTGGGGGACACAGAGGTGGTCTCCTGGTGAGCAGGTTTGCAGGACGGTCAGACATCTTGGGAGCCTTAAAAGTGGAAGGCAGAGAAGTACATTTTGTGACTACCCTGATGACCTGATTTTCCTTCCCAGGCTGATGTGTGACTCCTCAGTTTCTGACCCAGGAGGAGAAGCACACCACGCCACCCATCAGTGCTCTCAAGTTTGACTGGCATGGTGACGCTAGCCCAAAGACAGAATGCCTGATATAAGGGCTCCAATGCCTGTCATATCATGAAATTCAAATGTGAGCTATGGGGATTTGGCTGGAGAACCCCAGCACAAGGTGTTTCTTAAGACCCAGATCCTCGTCCAGTTACAGGTGCATGACTGTCTATTAGCTGTTAGGACTGCTCTCTGGAGAAGCCAAAATCTGAACCATTCTGTGGACTTCCTAGATGAAGTTCAAACCACTGAAATCTAACCCTTCCATAACCTTATTGCTTAACTCAAAGGCTGTCTAAGGAAAATCTAAGCCTCATGGTGCACCTGACCTTCACTTATACCTTAGTTTAGTTTAGTGCTTTTGCTTTGTTATCTTCAGGGCCTGTACTGGACTATGCAGCTAGGTCCAAAATAATAAACTACCAGGTCAACGAACAGGGTCCAAGTAGAGAGGACCACCCTCCATGCTGCTGCATGCCATTCTATCTACATGAGGGAAATGCTAGCGTCCGCAATGACAATCAAAAAAAAAAATTCAGAGTCAAGCGAAAATCTGGCATAAAACTGAGCATTCCAAATATCAGCTCCCTCACCCCCATCTCCCTGTCGCCTGACTTAACCTCTGCACACCCCTGAGTATTATAATCCAACCTCATATTGTTCACGATTAAATCATGTTCAAATTCTCTTTCCTATAACCATAACCAAGCAAGAATGAGGTCTATCATTAAGAGCTCTGCTGGCCAGTATTTTACATTAGCTGGGGGATGTGCATGTTCAGTTATCTCTTCCTACTATGACCCACAGCACTCCTGTTCCTCAAAAATGGTTCCTGGCCTTGGGTTAAAGTGGGTGGGAAAGAGTGGTGGGATTAAGTCAGGTTATTAGGTTATTTGGAAAGTAAGTCAGTAGTCATCAATCCCTACACATAGTGGGGCAAGTGTCATAAAACAGAGCGACGGGCAGAACTTTGGACCTTCAGATATTTGGGCCACATAAAGCAGAGATACATTAGAGAAATATAAAGAAAAATATTGAAATTTTAATTAGTGATATAAAAGTGGCAATGGGTTTGGGTGGGCCTTAAGAAAACCTACCAGACCAGGATAACATTTTCTGAACTAACAAACAGGTTTCAGAAAACTTTCACCCTTCAACCTTTTCTTCTTGCAACTAGTTGGTTGCTATTCCAACTGGTAGCTATTGCCTCAGGGAATCAGAGAATAAAAGCAGCAGAAGTTTTAAAGTCGCAGCCCAGATTTAAAACAGAAACTGTTTGAAGAGTATATCATCAATAGAAGGCCAATTTTTCCAAACCTTGAAGAAAAGAGCTGGGGAAGGTAAGAGAAGGGGAGCAAGCAAGACAATCAGACTCTAGTGGGTGTCCCCGAAAAGGGGATCAAATCCCTGCCCCATCACTTCTAGGCTGATGCCAGGGCTAGGAAAGACAAAAGCTGAGAAGACCAGGACTTCATACCATATGGGCCCAGGAGAACAGGAAGGCCTGGAGCTCTCCACACCCCAGGGTGAGGTTAGAGCCACTGAGCAGAAAGACCTAGTTGGGGTGTCCAGGAGAAAAGGCTGGAGGCAGCCTCGCCAAGTAATGAAATGCACATAGGAGATAGCAAGCCTGCTGGGGCTGCCTACCTAGACAGGAAGGACGTAACAGTGGACGCATTCAGAGACTACAGAGGACCAAGGACAGCCCAGGAGCTGCCTGCACGGAGACAGGACTCTCTCGCAGCAGACACCCTGGCCTCCCACTGCCTCGACTCTATGTAAGGACCGGAAATTCAGACACAGTCGTCCCCCCTTATCTGCAGTTTCATTTTCTACAGTTTCAGTTATCCACAGGCAACCACAGTCCAGACACAGATTATTCTACTTCTGACGTATGGTAAGAAGGTCAGAAGGAGCCTAACACTACAGCCTAGCACTAACAATGCCTATGTCACACACCTTACTTCACCTCATTGCATAGGCATTCTATTATCTTACATCATCACAAGTACAACAAGGTATTTTTAGAGAGACCACATTCCCCTAAATTTATTACAGTATTATTTTTATAATTGTTCTTACTATTATTGGTTATTGTTGTTAATCTCTTACTGTGCCTAACTTGTCATAATTATATATGCATATGAAAAAGTGTAGAATCTATAGTGGTTTCAGGGGTCCATTAGGGGTCTTGGAACATATCCCTCAGGGGTAAAGGGGAGCTACTGTATAAGAAGAAAAGAAAAGAGAAACCTTAAACTGAGAATCATCCTGATTTGACAGAGGGCACCCCAAATTGATGAATAACGCATTTTCTCCACCCAATGGAATGAAGTCTTGAGACCTGCAAATTAGGTGTATTTTATAGAAATAAAGCTTCATTTCTTGCATATCCTAATATATGAAAACAGCCAACTTCCAAAGTATCAGTTGCTGGCTCTATTATCTAAAAAAGAAAAGGAAAGTACGAAACCTTAAAAAAAAAAATCAAAGCATTCTTTGCTGAATGATGGCACCCATGACGAAGGGAGGACGAATGCTCCTCTGAGAACCCTCGCCCCAGGGGCACTGGAAGTCTTCCCTGGTTCAAGAGAGTATTTATGCACACAGCAACTCTAGCTCAGTTCTCTTGTGTATTTGAAATACATCAATGCGGGGGGTGGGGGAGAGTAGCATTTCTGAGTACTGAGTAAGATGTAAGTGAAAAGAAAATAAAGGAAGATACATAGTCAAATGGAAATTTCTCTTGCAAATAATGAAGGGAGACTTGTTGGAGACAATCCTGAAGTTAGGATTTGATAGATCATTGATAACGCCCTAATACCACTTTAACCAATAAATTTTAAAATTCCCCTTGGGAGAAAACGTTTTTACAAGAATCGTTGACAGGCTGTAAAACATACAGTGATTTCAATCTCTACACCCAAGCAAGCAGCGAGATGTCAAGAGAGTGAAATGATGAACCGTCTACAAACATGAAAACAACTTTGTTGGACATGATGGATCTGAACTGAAACCTGGGGGGTTCCCTAACATCTTGGTATACTCTGATATCTACTGTGGTTCTGATTATCAAGGTGTTTGCAAGTGTGCATACATTTTTTGTTTTGTAAGCATCAAGTGATTCAGGCCCTGGGAGCAGGAGTACCCCCTGCTTGATCAGAAGCCCAGACAATCCCGCTGCCTGGGTGGCTTAGTGAAGCTTCTGACTCTTGATTTCGGCTAAGGTCATGATCCCAGGATCATGAGATCGATCCTTAAGTCAGACTCCACGCTCAAAGGGGAATCTGCTTCAGATTCTCTCCCTCTGCTCCTCCCCCTGCACTCGCTCATTCTCTCTCTCAAATAAATAAATAAATAAATCTTTAAAGAAGGAGTTACCCAGTCGATGAACTAATAGGGCTCAGTTGGCCAGCGGCTCCCCATCAGTTAGGTGGTCATAGTGAAATTTCCCACCGACCCATCTTTCAAGCCTGTATTACTGACAGGTAAAAAGAGGTCACTGTTAAAATAAAACCACATTGTAAACAGACAGCTTGCTAATTTGGATGCAATTATTTACATGGTTAATTTCTATAACTATGTATGTACCAGTGTCTGCTTTAGCAGTGTTCTTCTGTGAAAATGGGGAGAGCTTAGAGGCATTTTGCTTTTCTTTATATTTAGAGATGGAGAAAAATGCCCATGGAATAGGATTTATTGGCATATTGTGCTTATCTAAATAAGAGATTGTTGTTGTCAAGCCTATCACTAAAAATTTCATGATTAAAAACAGTATCACCCTCCCGATTTCAAACTGCACTACTAAGTTGTAGTAATCAGAACAATATGGGACTGATACAAAAACAGACACACAGATCCATGGAACAGAACACAGACCTCAGAAATAACCCATACTTATATGGTTAATTAATCTATGACAAAGGAGGCAAGAATGCACAGTGGGGAAAAAGACAATCTCTTCAATAAATGATGTTGGGAAATGGGACAGCTACATGAAACTAGACTCCTTTCTCATACCACACACAAAAATAAATTTAGAATGGATTAAAGGCTTGAATGTAAGACCTAAAACCATAAAACTCCTAAAAGACAACATAGGGAGTAACTCTTAGACATCAGTCTTAGCAATATTTTTTTGGATCTGTCTCCTCAGGCAAGGTCAACAAAAGCAAAAATAACAAATGGGACTACATCAAACTAAAAATTTTTGCACAGCAAAGGAAACCATCAACAAAATGAAAAGGCAACCTACTGAATGGGAGAAAATATTTAAAATGATATATCTGGGAAGGGGTTAATATCAAAAATATATAAAGAACTCTTAAACTCAACACCAAAAACCAAACCATCTGATTAAAAGATGGGCAGAGGGGTGTCTGGGGGGGGCTCAGACGGTTAAGCATCTGCCTTCAGCTCAGGTCATGATCTCAAGGTCCTGGGATCAAGCTCCACCTTGGGCTCCCTGTTCAGGGGGGAGCCTGCTTCTCCCTCCCCTACTCCCCCTGCTTGTGCTCTCTCTCTCTCTGTCAAAAAAATAATAAAATCTTAAAAAAAAATAAAGATTGGCAGAGGACCTGAATGGACATTTTGCCAAAGAGGACATCCAGATGGCCAACAGACACATGAAAAGATGTCCCACATCACTCATCAGGGAAATACAAATCAAAATATAATGACATATCACCTCGTACCTTAGAATGGCTTTAGAATGGCTAAAATCAGAAAGATAAGAAATAACGTATTTTGGCAAAAATAAGGAGAAAAGGGAACCCTCCTGCAATGTTGGTAAGAACATACACTGGTGCAACCACTGTGGAAAACAGTATGGAGATCCCGCAAAAAATTAAAAACAGAAACACCACATGATGCAGTAATTCCACTTCTGGGTATTTATCTGAAGAAAACAAAGACACCAATTTGGAAAGATATATGCACCCCTATGTTCACTACAGCATTATTTACAATAGCCAATATAAGGAAAGAACCTAAGTGCCCATCAATAGATGAATGGATAAAGATGTAGGAGATAGATATGTATTAATGTATATATATACTTAATACATTATTAATCAGCATTAAAAAAGAATGAATCTTGCCTTTTATGACAACAGGTAGACCTAGAAGGTATCATGCTAACTTAAGTAAGTCAGAGAAAGGAAAATACCATATGATTTCACTTATATGTGGAATCTAAACATCTAAAACAAATCAACAAACAAACGGGAATAGACTCATAGAGACAGAGAACACAGTAAGTTGGGAAGGGGTAGACAGGCAAAATAGGGGAAGGGGATTAAGAGGTACAATCTTCCAGTTACAAAAATAAGTGAGTCACAGAGATACAAGTCACAGCACAGGGAATACAGCGAATAATACAGTCATGACTTTGTACGGTAACAGATGGCAACAAGACTTATCTGGTGATTACTTAGTAATGTATATAGGTGTCAAATCACTACGTTGTAATCCTGAAACTAATATAATATTGTACGGCAAATATACTTCAATTTAAACAAAAACAACAAAACTGTCAGACTTGTTCCAGGCCCCCTGGCTCCTACTGAATAAGAGTAAATATTTTAGTGTTCTTTTTTAGTAGAATTTTTCATGCATAAATTTAATTGGGTTTTGAGATTTCTTGGTCTACTCTCATACACGACTGTTTTTTAAATATAGAAAAAGGATCAAACTAAAAATAAAAGAAAGAGAAGAGAAGGAGGGAGAGAGGATGGAAGGAAGAAAACAAAGAACCGAACTGGCTAAGTGCTAATGCTTTATAGTGTCCCTAAAATTCCTGCTCTCATTTTATCAATCTCTCCCAAATGACAGTGATGTTTATAGAGCACACACAACGTGCCAAAGTCCTAGGTTCTCCTGCTCCCACATACTCAATCACTTTCCTATGACACTAACAAAATTGTATGCAATATTACAAAAACACTGATAATCAATTACAATAGATAACAGAATATACCAAGAATAAGTTTATGCTCTATATCTCCCGAAATCAAAACTGAAGTAGCAATTTAGAGGGCAAGCCTTTGAAATTGGCCTAAATTTGGATTGTGGGTGAAACCCAGACTGTCATGCCCTTTGTCCTCTGGTTTCTCTACGTGTAAAACCTGTCAAAGATTTCCCTAGAATTAATCATCACTGATAAACTTTGGTATTATTACTAAATCTTAACTTAATCCAAATTATTCCCAATTTCGAAGTCAATCCAGCCTTATCTCAAGCTCCACAATTCCAAAGTTTACTCTATTTACAAAACCCAGAATCAAAATGTTCAAGCAATACAAACCAGAGGTACACATTACATGTCACCCTCTCCGTGGGTGGCAACCCAAATTACATGCATTAAATACAGATGTATTGATTCATCCTTTTGGGGAAAAAAAATAGTTCCCTTTAGTGGATAGTAATATCCAATCTGGCTGTATTCCTACAAGTTCTCTGACATATCACCAAACATTAAACAATAAAAAGTAAGCAAAGAATTGGGTTTGTTTGTTTGTTTGTTTGTTTTTAACTCAACCTAGATCTATTTCTTCAGCCCTCCCAACAATTATGAGTCAATCAATTCCTTGTGTTAAATCCTTTCCTGGTAAACCTTTCTGGAGGAGGTCCTGTTCTCAGCAACTGAACAGCCAGCACTATTACCCAGCCCGCTTGAGCTCCACCCCCACCTCATTTAAAACCACAATAATGGAGTCTATCAGTCAGTGTCTTCAGTTGCAAAAAACCGCCATGTTTAAGAAAACAATTCACTAGAATCAGGAAGCTCCTCGAATTGGCTAGGGGCCGAGAGATCCAGATTTGGGAAAGAAACAGGAGCAAAGGGAGACCAGGCAGCAGAAGCACAGTTCAAGGTCAGCCTCCAAACACCATCTCTCCCACCGCTGAGCACAGGTACGGAAGACACATGCTGCTGGACAGGCAGTCCTCCAGTGGATACCTCTGATGGCCAGCCCTAGGGGCCTGCCTCCTGCTGACAAGATTGAAAACCCGTATCTAGTATTTTTCAACTTCTCTACCTGGGAGACGCTATGCCAAATATCATACATTGAACAATTCTTACACTTAGAAAGAGGGTTCCGGGATGCCTGGGTGGCTCACTCAGATAAGCATCTGCCTTTGGCCCAAGTCATGATCCCAGGATCACCACATCAGGCTCTCTGCTCAGCAGGAAGTCTGCTTCTCCCTCTCCATCTGCTGTTCCCCCTGCTTTTGCTCTCTCTCTCTCTCTCTCTCTCTCTCTGTGTCAAATAAGCAACAACAACAACAAAAACCTTTAGGGGCCCCTGGGTGGCTCAGTCATTGAGCAGCTGCCTTCAGCTCAGGTCATGATCCCAGGGTCCTGGGATTGAGCCCTGCATTGGGCTCCCTGCTCTGCAGGGGGCTGCTTCTCCCTCTCCCACTCCCTCTGCTGTGTTCCTTCTCTAGCTGTGCCTCTCTCTGTCAAATAAATAAATAAATAAATAAATACAAACCTTAGAAAGGAAGAAAGGAAGGAGGGAGGGAGGGAGGGAGGAAGGAAGGAAAGAAAGAGTGTTCCAAAGCTGGGCAGCTCTTCCAAAATGACAAACATCTTTAACAAAGGACTTTCTCTAGGCTTTCTCTTTAAATGTGCCTCTTTTCTTTCTTTCTTTCTTTTTTTTTTTAGCAAGGTAATAGCCATGCCTACTATAAACCCTTCACACACCAATGGTAAGACACAGTCGGCTAAGCCAACCTGCTACAACATGAGAAGCATCTGAGCCTCTATTCATGGCAAGTCAGCCTTCCCACTACCCTCCTCAGCAGACGGAGCTAGGTTCACCTTCTCTGTGCCTCCAAGCAGGCTGCTCTTGCTTTCATCATATTGTTCACTCTCCTTTGTAAATCTATTCTGTTCAGGTGTCTGTTAACCCTTTGGGATTAAAAGCACTTGGAGAAAAAAAGAGTTTGTGTCTCTAGCACAATTCACATTCCTTGGTACCTACAGGAAATAAGTAAATACTTGCTTAACACATGTATAGAATAAAACTTCAGTGTCAAGACTCCAAATGATGGAAACTAAAAATAGCAGGTGTTTCCATATTACTTCTTAATCTCTGAACTTTAGTCAGAACAAATCCTTAAATATTTTTTGCAAGAGATGATCCTGCAAACCACGATGCACCCACGAACTTCGGAAAAGAGTCTTTAAAAACACCAAAGTTTTAGAGGGTTTGGATTGAGAGGTAGCTCTACTTGAGGCCCTCCCTACCCAGGCACCACGCTCTTTAGCTCTCTGCCCAGTCTGGGTTCCTGAGTCCCATTCCCAGTATACCATGACACGAACCACTGCTTATCATCCTCCTATTTCCTACTTTGCTCTGCAAGTCAAGGAGCTACACCAAAGGACCAAAAAAATGTTGAACATCCCTACATTGAAAACCAATTGCTTTTTGAAAATTTTTCTCACCCATGCCTAGAATTTTTCTAATTGGGACGTCCAATGAAATACCTAGTCTCCCATACACTGCTCTGACTGGCCAGGATGGAGGAGATGCTTGCTACCCTGACATCATTGGGTTTTTACTGAATAACACATCATCCAAAATTTGGTGGCTTCAAACAATAGTCCTTTATTATTATTCTCAAGCCTTTTGTTGGCAGGTTGTGGCTGCAGATCTGGGTCCGGACTGGATTGGCTGCTCTTGGCTGGGCTTGTTCATGCATTGCTTGTCAGCTATCTGGTCAGCTAGAAGGTGGATGGTCTAGGATGGCCTCACTCACATATGCAAAAGACGATCTACAGTCTGGAGCAATAAGGGCTACCGAGTCACTTGTCTCTTATCATCCAGCAGGTTGGCCAAGCATCTTCACATAGGAATAGCAGCAGCGGTCCCGTGTGCAACAGAAGAGAGCAAGCCCCAGTGTGCAAGCCCTTTTCACATCTGCCTCATATTTGCTTTTATACCACTGGCCAAAGCAAGTCACAAGGTCAAGCTCAGAGGCAGCGTAAGAAAGGACTGCCTAGGGACCTGGGTACAAAGAAGCCATGAACAAACTGGAGGCCATTACTACAACAATCTCCCACACGTCTTTGGCCCAAAGTAACTTCACTCTTCAACCTCTTCAAAACATTTCAATGTTTAATTCGGAGACTGGAAGATATCTAACAGAGAGCCTGACGCAGGGTCCTGGGATCATGACCTGAGCTGAAGGCAGACACTTAACTGACTGAGCCACCCAGGCACCGCCCCTTCTGGTTTCTGTTGCATGTAGTTCAGATGGCTAGCTGTGTGCTAGGACAAGGCACAAACGCTGCACACAGCACCCAGGCAAGTGAGCTTTTGAGGCAGACCGCTCATATGCGTGTTCATTCACGTGAGCCTGAATCCACGAACACAGAGATTTGGTGAGTGCCATTTCCAGCTGTATCCCCAGAGCCTGGAACACGGCCTAATACATAATAGCTGATAATTTATTCAACAATTTATTTTTCTTGATCTCCTACTGTGCATACTGCACTGGGGCTGGAGATACGAGGGGAAACACCCAGTTCTTAACCCAGTCAAGAAATGATGGGAGTCCAAACTAAGACAGAGGCAAAGGAGCTGAAGTAAAGGGGCCAGGATTGAGAAATGAAGGAGGGAAAATCCATAGGAGTTGATGGTTCATTCTATGTGGAAAGGGAGTGTGAGGGAGGAATCAAGGATGATGGCCAGGTGACTGGCTCGATGTAGAGGGGAGACCATGTTTCCCCATATTGCAAGGCCAATTGTAAATAACAGTACCTGGATTCAAAGTAGCTGCTCTTTTTTTTTTTCAATAACAATTTTAACTACAGAAAACTTACCCCATAAGCATACATGACTTTCCTTAGCCCTACACACTCTGAAGAATCCTTTAAACTCCTAAGTCTTCAATAGTATTGCAATTACCTTTTCAATGTCTACTCTATACCATCTCAAACATGTTATCAAACCTAAACTTAGTAAAATTATTTTTCTGTAGAGTAATATATTTTTATTGTCCTTGTCCACTGCTAGAAGCCAACAATCTCTTTTTTATTGCTATTACCTTACGATCATAAAAGCTCTGTGGATGGGTTATGATTGCTTCAAATGAAGAAACTTAGTCCAGGTAATTTCTCACGACAGAAGTCCATGAGGAAGGTTAAGTCTGAAATCAAGCATATCAGATAATGCATCCAAGTTCAGACATTTGATTTATTGCCTATCCTTTCTAATGATTAAATATTCGGCTGCCCCATTGAAATCACACACATATTCATACTACGAAGTTCAAAGCAGGTTAACTGTATGCTAACTTTCCACCTTCGTCCTCTAGAGGAAACCATCGGCCTGCGTACAACTCATAATAACAAAGAAGGATTGGATACTAAGATCCAAGAAAGAGTAGAAGCGACTAATGAGGATGTGAGTGTCAAATTTCTCTTCCCAAACACCGGGTTCTAGCAAAGTTTTTCTTTGTGGTAAAGGAACTCAAGAACAGCTGTCAAAAATATGGCACCGCTAACCCTTTAACAAATTAAAAAGCACCATCTGCAGGCACTGCAGTCTGGAAAAGCAGATGTGCACCAAGTACAAAGCCCAGGGAAGAGAAAATGGCTTGGCAATGCTGAGGTTAAAGGGTCTGAAAGCAGACAGCATATGTTTCTCCAATAAAAAAGGAGCACTCCATTACAGAAGCCAACAATTTGTAACATTTATACATTGCTATTGAACCCCTAATGTACCTCTAAATACCTGCATTCATGTTTTTAAAGTTTCTTTAAGAACAGTAAGTAGATCAATTACAGAGGACTACAAGTTCAGCATCTTTCCATGTACCATTAGTCGTTCCGTTCAGCTGAAGAAGGTCCCTACACTATCTTTAATCTGTTTCTTTTTCCCTCATCCAGGAACGCCTCTCATTAAAACTAACTCTTTTGAAATATGCAACACTGGCTAGCTTGTCCTCCTTGCTAATGGTCCTGAATTGATTCTTAATTAGTTGCAGTTTTGGAAAGAATCCAATTAAAAAATAGGGGATTCCAAGAGCAGAAAAGAACTGGCTAGTATGTGCTATGCTCTGAGCTGCTGATCTTTGCATTAAACTTGCTCAGGCAAAAGGCAGCTATGCAAAATATGGCAGGATTCAAATCATACTAAACATATTCAGGTTTTAAACAGAAACCTTCACATGGTAATTTATCCTCTAGTCATAAAACATGATCAAAGAAAGGCAGCCAAATGCTGTTAGAAAAATTACATTCCTTCATTCCACTTTCTCTCTCTTCTTCCTAAAAGGACAGGTTACTAATTCAGGAGAAGACAGCAGAATCTTTCCAATAAATTATACTACATTTTTTATTTGCTGTGCATTTTCCACTCCCCTACTTAAATTCCAAGAGGAGAGAGGAAGCTCAGTGTGGGGAGAATTGGGGGGAAAAGGTAGAGCAGGGGAGGGAAGTCTCTAGGAAGCTAAAAAGGATATTTTCTTATATTCTTTCCAAAAGCAAAGAGTCGCTACCAGCAAAATTCCCAGTGTTGTTTATGAGGGCAGCTGGAGGTCATTTGACAGGTATGCTTTTATGGTTGAGATTTAATTATAGAAAAGCAAGGTCTCAGGAAGCCCAGGCGGGAGAAGGACTTGTGCCACTGCTGGTAGGTGACAGTCACATGACCAGCTTTTGTATTCAGCAGTAATAACTCACTGCCCGCTGCCGGGATGGAGCCCAGCTCGCCTATCCCCTGAGGAGCTTCCACCAGGCATGGATTCAGAGGCTTTGATCCACAGATTAACATGATCCAGGAGCACAGGCTTTGTCTTTTGCAAACATTCTCCATCCCTAAATTTGGATCCAATGCAAGGCTGAGACCATTTCTATTTGAGTAATGAATTGCAGTAATTAATGTATACATTGATTTTTTGCAATTCTCCCTAAAGGCTATTTCCATTTTTAATTTATAGAAAATATATACCATTCCTTTAATAAGAGACTGCTCTATATTTCAAAATATATATGAAAGAAGATGCACAAGCAAGCAAGAACAAAAAGACGAAACAGGTGATATTAAAGATGGGGGCAGTAAGCACATTAAGTCAAGTCGCTCTAAAAATCAGTAAGAGGAGGCTTTTCCAGTGGAATTTCAATATTTGCGCTGAACCTTTTCAAATATTTCAGAAAGCTCTCTAAAGAAGCAGCTATTTGAAGTATTCAGTATTTGAAATGATAAATATCTCCTTCATTTTAAACCAAGTTTTTCCCAACTATTATTAAAGGGACATCCTATACAAAAAAAAAAAAAAGATGAAGAGAGAGATTCCAAGTCCGATAAAATTGTTGTGGAATTTTAGTTCTGTTTGAAGAAGTCATACAGTTTCTTCCAATGTCCCTGACCACACAGCATTTAAAACAGAAAGACAGAGAGAGAGAGAGAGAGACTGAGAACGAGAGTGCCCCTTGTCTCAGCTGTACCTTAATGAAGTATCCCCAGGGCTTGAAATGATGGGATTTTCCTTACTTGAGAAATAATTCTTTTCCTGCACCAGTGTTCTCAGTAAATACCAACAGAGAGAGAGGAGTGTGTGGCTAATATAATCGGATATTTATCTGAAAGTCACAGGTAAAGAACAGTGGAAAATCTCCCATGGCAGGTATGCAGCAATGGCCCGGCATAGCCCAAGAGGAAGGAGTTTGGAGACAAATGCAAACTAAAGAAATACCTGATTAACCTTTCACTGACTCTGAGCCACGTGATGCGCACTGAGCCTTCTTAGAGTGATGGCTTTAGAAGAAGATGTTAAATTTAACCTCTGGCGCAATGATAAATTGACAATAAAAAATTCAATGGCTTGGTAATTACCAATCACTTTGGACATCGGCAACATTTTTCAGTTCTGTCACCGTGCATTGGCACAAAAGCTTCAGCTGAAATTCTCTCGATCTTCCTCTTTTTAACTTTGTTTTCATGATGCAGATTAAATCTGCCACCCTATTACTGATTCATTTTCCTAATTTTTCATGTCTGCACCATGCCCCAGCTGCACCAGACTGATAATTGTGGAGCCCAGCCCTGATGATTAACATCAGAAGAATTAATTATGCCTGCCATTAAAATTCCGGGTTGCACATGGTGATCAAGAAAAATTAAGTTTCTCTAGGCCTCTAAATCATTTCACCTTTACAGGGAAGGATAGTGCTTGGACAGCCCGGCTGCAGCCTGCCTTCCTGCCGAGGTCGAAACCACATGCCCTTTGTGTAATTCAACAAATGCCTTCCCAGTTATTTTTTCCAGGATTTGGATGAAAGGATTTAATGCTTTGAAAATAAAAGAAACCTGAAAGATACTCTCTATCCTTGCTTGGAGAGGGGAGAAGAATACTTTTTCAGAGGCTCAGCTGCTGTTTCTGAAATATCTGTTATTCTAATTTGTAGATGAACGCATCCTATGGAAAAAAGAAATGTACGACCCTTGGAAATAGATGATGAAATGGTGGGGAGAGAGAGCTCTAGTTTTACAATCATTATAAATGAGACGAAAGGAAATGTTCATTCAAGTAGGTAAAGGCAGGGACATTTCTTGGAAATAAATTGATAACAGAATAAAAACAGATTCCTCAGATCTTTAGGCTAAATAATAATGAGTAAAGGAAGCCTGTTGACTGACGCATTTCCAAAATGATTGTTGCGTGAGAAACTCAGAATGTATTCAGTCTAGCCTAAGGTACAAAATTTACTAGAGCTATAAAGAGTAAGATGATATGCATTTATCATGTTCTTTTTCTACTCTATGTTCCATTTTTAAATTACCATAATAATGTATATTATAGGCATGGCTTTAGAAGACTACAAAGGGAGTCATATTTTGATGAACGGATGTAAATATCTTATACCAAATGGTAAATCTCTTGTTCACCTCTATGCAAAGAGTATGCACAAGCTATGCATCATATCTGTTTCATTTATTATATTTAAGAAGTGATATCACAAGACAACTATTTCAATGCAGATATTCTTGTTAGTTTTTATTGGCAGTAAATTTACAGAGTCATGTTAACCATCCACCCATCCCAGGTGAGGCAGAGGGAGGGGGGGATAAGGACAGTGAAAAACTAATTCTATCTTTCTAAAAACTGTATTAGAAAATTCTAGAAGCTTATACATTTCGAAGTTGGCTCATTTTCTCACACACATACACACACACACACACCCTCTTGGGCTTAGTGACATGATAAAATCCCACACTTAATGATTTAGTAGGTTAAACTGAGTATTTCTTATCATTTTTGACTGTCTTCTGTACTAATTACCCAAGATCATTTAATAACACAATTTCACAAATGACAAGTTCCGGATGCAGGGCTGACTGCAAATGTGTTCACTTTGTAAGCATTTTTCGAAAATAATGTAACAAACTCTATTGAAATACCAACATTTGAAAAGTCATAAAATCTGCTTAGAGGACCTAAAGGACAGATGAGGTAAAAGCAGCAGGCACTTGAATTCGTTGAACACTTCCTGGCGGCACACAGAACTGACCGTTTAGTTTCCATTTTCCTCATAATGTACAAATCCCCCCAGGAGGTCTGGTAACAGAAGGAAAAGCTACCCTCCAAATAGTCCCATCTCCAGATCAAAGAAATCAGATTTTAGAATTCAGAGAAAAAAATACAATACATTCTGTCTTTTCAATAGCAAGCAAATTAAAGGTACAAGAAGAAGTGGAGAATAGGAAGCAGCAGGGGGAAGAAAGGAAGGAAGGAAAGAAGGGAGGGAGAAAAGAGGGAGGGAGCAGCCCGCAGAAACATACATCGATCACAAAAGCACAAAGACTGTTGATGTAAAAGTATGTAACACCACAACGTTCTGATAATCAAGGAATATAACTCGGGAAAATAAAAAGGTAATATAGGAATCAAACAGCAGAGAAATGCCTAATGCTAATGTCACTATAGAAGGAAATCAAGATGGTAGCTCAGGGGAAATGTCTGGATTCTTCTGACAGGTTTTATAAGAAGCAGTAGATGTGGGGGGGTAGGGGAGGAAACACTCCCAGGTGCAAGAAACAATTAGAAAATAGATGAAAGGCTTCCTGTAACCATCCAGAATAATAAGAGTGGGACAAAAAAGATAAAAAGATTTCCCACCTGCATTTATTTTCCCTTTCAAATAGATTAATTTCTTAGTAAATCCTAAATAAACAGACCCCTACATTATTCCTCTTTATTTGTAACAAAGAAAAGATGGTATAAGAGAAATTTGGATGACATAAATATATTGTGTTTGTTTAAAATATCATCTCTCATGTTCTGTTTGTCTTTATTGTTACAACTGATATTTACCGTGCAAGGACATAGGAGCAAGAGGGCGTGTGCACACACTGTATGTGTGTGTGTGTGTGTGCGTGTGTGTGTACTCTTATGAATGAAAATGTTTTACAGTGTTCTCTTAGATTTGGGGGAAGCAGGCAGATAATTATTCTGATTGAGGAGACCACAATGACCTATAAAATCAAGCATGCATACAGGGTCTTTTAGTCTAAGTAAACAGAAGTTATCACAAAATGAATCTGGCTCATGATTTAATGAATTACAGAATCAAAATAGTGCTGTTCCCCAATTAGGAACTAATATTAACCAGTTCACATAAACTAATACAATTTGTATTATTAGTAACCAAATAAGAAGTTTAAGTTTTTTTCTACGTTGTAATTTTCCCAATGCTGTCATAACCAGTATCAGTGAATGAGAACTATAGTGAGCAGTGGGGGTCCTCTCAGCGGTGGTAGTGGGGGTGGGGTCCTCTGCAGCTCAGGTAGTACATTGCTCCTGGGTGGGATCCAACTAAAACAAAGTCACAAAGCATTCTTGCCAGAACTGTTTAACCTGAATCTAATCAACCTTGAGATCTAACTCCCAGTACACAGGAAATACAGAGGCTAGAGTAAAGAGTTAAATGACACCCCCCCCCCCCCCCCCGCCAAGGGAACAAACAAATCTGGAAAGTGGAATGTCCTACAGAAAAGCTAATCAGGTTTCTTCAACATGTTAATTTTGAGGAGAATTAAACAAGCTTAGGGAGGGGAGCTTTGATTAATGGACACTGTAAATGCATGGAGTGCAATACATTCTGGCTTGAACAGAGTAACTTAAGAGACATTTTGAGAAGAGTGAAAACCGGAGTATGGGCTAGACATTCAATGATATTAGAGAATTATTAATTTCATTAGGTATGATGATGCTATTGTGGCTATGCAGGAAAATGTCATTATTACTCTAGGTATGCATTCTGGAATATTTAGGGTGAAATATCCATCACTTTAAAATAGCTCAGGGATGCCTGGGTGGCTCAGTGGATTAAGCCTCTTGATCTCAGGGTCCTGGGATCGAGTCCCGCATCGGGCTCTCTGCTTGGCGGGGAGCCTGCTTCCTTCTCTCTGTCTCTCTGCCTGCCTCTCTGCCTGCTTGTGATCTCTGTCTGTCAAATAAATAAATAAATAAAATCTTAAAAAAAAAAAAAAAAAAACCTAAAATAGCTCAGAAAAAGACAAAAGAAACATAGTAAATTTTTAGGTAGAAATGTTGCTCATTATACTATCCTCTATACTTCTCTGTATGCTTAGAAATTGTTCATAAAAATAAAGTGCCTTTGTGGGGGTGGGGCATATTGAGAGGTAGATTCCATGAAAGATAGTTGGATCTGAGTAATAACTAAATTGAAGTAGTTGTATGTTCAAAGCAATGTCAAGGTAAGAGTCAGCCCAAGCCACTGGAAGGCATTTGAAGTATTAGAGGAGTCTATGATGGGTCAGAGAATTACTGGTTGGCATAACTATTTCACTTGGAGGTTCTTCAGTTATCACCTGGTCCAAATGAAACATTTTGCAGAAGAAGGAAGAGAAATCAAATAAGTGAGGGTGTTCTCAGCACTAGAAGGGGAATCAATCCTCCCCATTTTCAGCCTATCCCTTCTACTCCATGCTATCCTAAATGGAAGCTTCCATGATTCCACCCTCCCACAACAACAGGGACAAATTATACTTTCACATGTTTTGTACTTTGGGGCCTACTTCTCAAACATTACTTCTTTTAACACTTCCTAGAAGATGGATCGTTTTACAGACAAGGAAACTGAGGTGTTAAGAAGTTAAACAACTTGCCTAGTATCACAGAGGGGAAAGCCTGAGGTACAATCAAGCATGTCAGAACTAGCTCTGTATTCTTCACCCCTCTGTAGGCAGCACCTATACTTGTAAAATGACAAGATCTGATTCCCCAACAGCCTGCCCCCTTAGGCGACAATACTTGCAGCTGCAAGTTTCATATGACCTTTACTTGCAATAGTAAGCAAAAGTCAAATGCGTAACATTAATTAACAGCCCAGTGAAGGTAACCAGCTAAACCAATGGTCTCAACTCAGGCAGCATTGCATAGCCTCTAGAGTACAGGCAGATACTCCGGGTTTTCTAAAAGTGCCCTAGCAGGGGTGGGGGTAATTCTGATCTGCCACGGTTAAAAAACTCTGAGATTCACTATCACCATCCTAGCACATGGCCTCTTGGTGGTCTAACTTGATCAGGATATAGAATTTGGAAATCTGAAGGAATAAATGACATGATAAACAGGAATGAACCGTGAAAACACTACACTAAGTGAAAGAAGCCATTCATAAAGGACCACATATTGCATTATTCCATTTATATTCTAGGTCCAGAATAGGCAAATCTATAGACATAGAAAGTAGATTGGTGGTTGCCTAGGCAGGGGTATGGGTGACCTGGAGTGATGGCTAAGGGATGTAGGGTTACTTTTGGGGCAATGAAATGTTCCAGAGCTGATGGGCAGTGGTGATGGATGTGCAAGTCTGTGGAAATACTAAAAACCATCCAACACTTTAAATGGGGGAGATGCATGGTACGTGAATTAAATCTCAATAAAGTTGGGTTTTTTTTAATGAATGAGCAGCGTGTCTACTCAATCCCCCATATTAACCATTTCTGTCTCCCTCTCTTTCTGAGAAAAGCTGAGCATGTGCATCATTCACATCTGCAAATATTCACGGACCACCTTCTATACGGCAGGCTCTGTTCAAGGACTGGGAGACAGAATAGCAAACATGGCAGACAAGAACATTGTCCTCATGGAACTTATATTCTAGAGGAGGATTACAGACAATAAGTAAAAACACTAGGAGAATAATTTCAGATTAGGGTCTATAGCAAGTAAAACTAGATGAAGTAATAGTGTGTGGACTAAGAGTGCAGGCCACTGCAGAGCAGGGTAAAGGTATCTTTGGGGAGGTGACATTTGAGTTGGGCTGGAATGACAGGAAGTAGCAAACCATGCAAATATCTGGGGGCAGGGGCACCTGGGTGGCTCAGCTGGTTAAGCAACTACCTTTGGCTCAGGTCATGAGCCCAGGGTCCTGGGATCAAACACCACATCAGGCTCCCAGCTCAATAAGGAGCCTGCTGTGCTTGCTTCAGCAGCACATATAATAAGGAGCCTGCTTCTCCCTCTCCCACTCCTGCTTGTGCACTCTCTCTCTGTCAAATAAATCTTTAAAAAAAAAAAAAAAAAAAAAGGATCGGGGGCAAACACGGACAAATGCCTTAAAACAACAATAAGGCTGACATTCTCAAAGAAAGAAAAGAAGGCCAGACCGGCTGGTACCAAGTAAACAAAGGAGAAGCGGGAGATGAGTTGAGGGGGTTGGCAAGGGACAGGTGACATAGGGCCTGATAGTTTGGGTGATTACATCGCATGTGTCTAAACCAGAATACACTCAAGGATGAAAGGAGATGCTTAATGAGTTCCACAGAACACAGGAAAAATAGGTACAACTTGAGACTGTCCCCCAGGCAAACCAGGATGTCTGCTCCCCCTACATAAAGACCAAGCTTTTATTCCAAAAGGCCATGGAAAATTGTGGGAGGGTATTAAACTGGACTGCAAGAAAGTTTGCAATTTTCTTCTCTCGGGGGCCCCCACAGCTTATTCTTGATTAGAGAGATTAAGGGTGGAAATGGCACCAGCCAGGCCTCTCTTATGAAAACAAGAGGCACCTACAACCACCTCACCACATGGGGTAAGGTTGCAGAAGTCCTACACCAAGACTGGCTAGAATTGTACTCCTTGGCAGCTTGGGGTCAGTTCCAGCACAGCAAAAAATCACTTTGGCTTGGGAAATTTTCAAAGCAGGTATTGCCTGCCATCCACCCTAACCAAAGAAAAGCTTCAGAAATGTTCCCAAGCTTTGTCGGACCCGCAGCATGGGAATTCTGTCATTTCCCAGGGAGTTCACAGGCGTGAACCATAAAATGCATTCCCAATTTGACTGCTTGGAATTATGTAAAAGGCTTACTGAATTTTGAAGCTTGTCTACCAAAAACTTGTCATCCTGAGTAACACTGAATTATTCTTTCTGGCTTTGGTTAGATACCAGGACGTTAATGGGTAAATAAGAAACATGTAACAGCAACCATCTTCACCATAAAATCTGGAAACAGAGTCTAGGAAAGGCTGGGGAAGTTCAAATTCCAAGAAACATTTTTAAAACCCCTAAAAGTCTTTTGGAAAGCAGCTTATTACTAAGTATTAGGTACTTACTATGCTCCAGGACTTATGCTAGATGGCTTACTTGCTTTACCTTACTACAAATTTGCAAGGTGGCCGTATTATTTCCAGGTATCGATGAGGAAATTAGGTGTCTGGAAGGTTAAATTACCTTCTCAAAATCGTATTTCTAAACTTCAAACTTAAGTAGGAAAATGAGTCCATGTATATTCCCAAATGCCCTGACTTGTTCTCCTCTGATGAAGCCAAACATACTTTGTGTTTACATAAATATGCAAATGTTCTGTGTGTGTACCATCTTTTAGAAAAACCCAATACTGTACTGAAAATCCAAATAATGCAGAACAAATAAATTAGGAGTTATTATTAACATTTCAAGAGGTTTTACTTCACTGACTCTTTTAATAGCAACCTGATTTGCTTTACAGGTTTTCAATTTACATTCACCTATTCAGAAATGTATCTTCTGAATGCACCAAAGCATAGATTTATAACCCATTCTATAGCATATGTATTTTTGTGGGGGGTTTTTATACCGCACCCCTTCGCACAAAGCCACCAAGCCAGGTGGTTCCCATAAAAATCCCAGAGCTTTGGCCAACATGCTGAAGTCTCTTTAAATGTTATAATTAATGGTGGCTTGTGGCATGTACGTATATTCGACAAGACACTCCCTGGCCCTCAAGGCAAATTCAAGCTTCTCAGCCAGGTTTGCCAGGCCCTTCACACTCTCCCCACGTTTCCCGTCCCATCCTAGCTGCCATGCCACGGTTTCCCAGGAGCCCACTGCATAAAGGGAGAGCTGCCATTTGAAGGAATCTGACAAACAGGTGGCAGGGAGGTTATCCTGCAACAGGGCCCAAGGGGCCAAGTTCAAAGAGCACCCCTACCACACGGAAGCCAATTTAATCAGACGGATGGGGCCTGGGTGTAGCTTTGTTTTGTATTTGCTCACTTGCTGTTTATGTGTTGAATGGCTCACTGATGCCAAGTATAGCCAGGATTGAAAATTTGGGACCCCCTTTGGCCACTGCCTGGCTCACTGTGCTTCCTTTCCGCATGCCACGCTGCAGCCCGCCAGCACGCCCTCACCTTCAGGCCTCTGCACAGACCAGTCCCTCTGCCTGCAACATCCTCCAACAAGTCTCCTCCTGCACACCCTGCTCACTGCTGCTCGCCCCTCGGGCCCCGCTTGGGATTCACTCTCCGGGACCCCTACCACCCAAGTTAGGACACAGTAAGCTCACCCTCAACCTTCACGATGCACTTATTAAACTGCACTGAAACTGCCTATTCAATCTGCTTGCCACCCTCCCCATGGGCTCCTGGAGGGCAGGCCGTGGATAGTGGGAGTTCTGTTTGCTGGGAGACCCTCTCAGCACCCCGCACATAGCACACACTCAGCACACAATGCGACCGAAGGAGCGATGAATGCCTTGTTCCCTGTCTGAAGCTGCTTGACCATGGATGGGAAATGTCTGTAAAACGACACCAGTTGGGTTCAATGCCTCCAGAAGTGCACAGAGCATGCTTTCAGGAGAAAAGATTTCCCCCGGTGGGTTCCCACATACTCCTCAACCCTTGCCTTCTTTTTAGAGGCATGTTATATTCTCATTCTCACACACTGGTGTTGTTTTAAAACCTAAAGTAACCCTTATCAGGAAGCCCTACACCTAGATCCACGCTTGTCTCACTGACTAACCAACATTTTTCAACGCACAGGTGTCTGTATCCTCTGGGAGCCCAGCTTGACCATGCCCCTGGAGTGTCCTTAAGAAGGAGATGTGGGAATGCCATCTTCAAAAAATGATTTTGTATTACTATCTGATATATGAATGGAAACATATTTTGGTGTGTTCTACCCAATATAAAAAACAAATCCATTGTTTTTTTCTCTTTCTTTAATTAGTGATTTTTTTAAACTCAGTGATAACCAAAGATTAATGGCCATTATTACTTTTTGTTTATAAACTTTAAAACGTTCTCTATTTGTACCTTTTCTGCATGTACAAATACAGAGTTTAATTATTTTTTGGAAAAGTGGGAGCATAAATACAGTCTCCTAGCCCCCCCTTTTTTCCATTTAACACATGGGGTTTATTTTTCCATGTTAATACAGATTTAGGGGCTCCTCAGTGGCTCAGTTGGTTAAGCGAATGTCTTCAGTTCAAGTCATGATCCTGGAGTCCCAGGATCGAGTCCTGCATCGGGCTCCATGCTCAGCTGGGAGTCTGCTTTTTACTCTGACCCTTGCCCCTCTCATGCTCTCTCTCATTCTCTCTCTCTCAAATAAATAAAATCTTTAAATACATACATACATACATACAGATTTACATCATAATTTTTAAAACCTGTAGGTAATGTGTGGTATCACGCCATTGGTTGTGGCACCAGCCAGTTTCAGCAATCATTTAGACTGATTTCAATTTTGGTTATAAACAATGCTGGGATGAATACCCTCGTGCACACATTTGTATGTGTTCGTCCAAGTGTTCCCTACAAATAAATTTCCAGAAGTGAAATTCCTGAACTAAGGGGTATACATATCTTTAAGTCTGATATTTTGATAAGCTGCCCACAAAATATTTCAGACCAATTTTTATTACTATCAGAAGTTTATAAGAACATATGTTTCTCTATTTTCCTATTAGCATTGAGTATTTTCAATATGCATTCATTTCATAAGAGAAAATATCTATTGCTGCTCTAATTTGTAGTTGATATTCATGAGCTTTAATGCTCTTTCACATATTTTTTGCTGTTTGTATTTTCTGTATTGTTATGTTTACATTCTTATTAGTTTGGTTTCCATAGTGTAGTGGTTATCACATTTGCCTGAAATTCTTATTAGTTTGTAGGAGTTCTTTATATATTAGGGATGTAATCCTCTTGTCATATGCTGTAAATATCTTTTCCCAGTTTGTCTTTACCTTTACCTTTGTTTATAGGATGCGTGTTTGTACTCTGGCTTTGTTTTTCATGTGATCAAATTAGCAGTCTTCTCCTTTATGTCCTCTTTGATGGCATGCAATTTTAGTATTCTTAGTGTAGTTTATAAGATTTAAAATGGATTGTTCATATTGCCAACGATAGAAAATCACCCGGAAACCAAATCAGAAGTTCCAAAAATAGAGTTTATGTTACTTGTTACACAATAAAGTTCTTACCACTACTAGAAAAAAATTGAGACTAAAGTTAACATATTTATCAATATTTTTGAGAGGAAAAAAAATCTATCTTTTCAAATTCCTCTCTGTATATATATATATATATATAAAGTATCACCTGCTAATTGGCAGGTGATACTTTATATATTCCGTATTTATTACCTGAAATAACATAATCCCAACAGAAAACTCTAATTTGGTCAAAAAACGATTTTACAAGCTGTTGCAGAATATGGATGCAAGTATCACAGCTTCAAACTGTGAGGAGAGATCCAGCCAGAGCTTGGCTAGAAATGTTTCAATAATGACCACACGTGGGATAAAACAACTGAAATCATTCACTCTCATTGACAAGTGAAGCATTCTAGACCAGTTTCTCTTTCCTTTCTGGAGATGCTACTACATAGGAACCCCAAAGTTCATGAAGGACAGAGTGACAATGATGCTGCAGCCTGAGGGATGACCTCCACACGGGCTCATGCCCTTCATGAGGGTCTTACAGGCCTTCCTTTGACATGTTCATCTAGACCACCAGGGCAGCAGAATACAGCCAGCTTTTAAACACTAAAATTCCTTCTGATTTAATAATGTCTGTTCAGGTTCCCCTTAAAGTCTGCAACAAAAGGGTCTTCTCAATGGGTCGTAAAATAATGAATTGCAAAGGCCAACAACAGTTGAAAATTTTCTGTTTTAAATAAGGAAAATTAACAATAACAACAAGGGTGAAATAATTTAGGCAGCATGAGTCAAAAGAACCATTGCTGTGACAAAACAGCTGTGCAAGATAAATCTTCATTCTAATCTCTTGAGAATATAAAAAAAATTTATAGCTGTCTTCTCTTTCTTTGTATTCTACTAAGTGCTATAAAAAAAAAGTTAATTAGTAAGAGTCTCATATTCACCACTTTTACAACTGTACCTTCACCTGAGGAAGAAACAAGTGCCCTGGCAACCCTTCTCTCATTTGGTCAGTGATGTTTAAATGAAATGGGAGGTCTCGAAATGGAACATCAAAAAAAAATCAAACACAGAGTTAGGGATACAAAGAACTCCTCATCCATAAGGAGGGGTGGAGAAACTTAAATGGATAATAATTATACAACAGAAAATACAAGGAACAGGCAAAATTCAGGAAAGAAAAAGTAAATATGGGCTAGGACATGACAGCTCACTGGAGAAAACAGAAGCTGAGCTGGACGTTAAAGAACGGGCTGGCAGAAAGGAAGAAGAAATGCTGCCCGAGGAGGGAAGAAACCAACAGCATCCATGAGAGCAGAGAGGTACCTATGGCGAGCAGTGAACAAACAGGATTTGCTTGGGGAGCCACTGAATGCTCTATGACAGAAAGAAAAGACAAATGTTGTACGACAGGGGAAGGAACCAAAAATAAGACAGGGAAACGCAGGGAGTATTGAAGACCAGAATGAAGTTTCACCAGGGCTGAACAGACTATTCCCACCCCACTTCCCCACTTTCCAGAGTCAAAAATGGAAAGTTTGGTTTATAAAGTAAAAGTTGCTTACAGAGCCTGGGGGCAGGCAGAAGACTGTGCTACAATATTGTGTCTCTCTCTCTTATCAGGTGTTCACTCCCACTATATCTAGATGATTACGTTATAGAGGGATGCTCTCAAAAAATGATTTGAGAATGAAGAAACAATGAATCTATAAACTAATGAATAAGCAAAAGTGATGAGAATTTTTCTCAGGAACTTGTTATATCTGGATATGAACTACTGGGGATTTCACGGAAAGGAAGAAAAAATGGTGAGAGAAAGGAAAACCAGCTAATAAAAAACCGCAGAATATCAATTATAAAATGACAGAAACCTAGATTTGGGAGACAGAAATAGGAATAGAAACACAGACATTAATTTGAGAAAATTATGGTGAGTTATTGAGTGATTTTAACTCACTGCTATTCCCATGTTATAGCCAGGTCAAGTTTTTAGTGGTCCAACCAAATATTATACTCATTCATTCAAATGGAAAATATCCACCAAGCACCAAGCAGTCCTCTGGCTCCAGGGGCCAAAGTGAAATTCAAATTTATTTTCTTAAAATTTCTGACTGATCACATGAAGCCCTGAACGCTGACAGCTAACAACTCATGTGCAATTGGCTATTATCACAATAACCATCCCTGATTACCAAAATAACCTGGCATTTGAAAGGTTTGAAAGAGTGAATTTTAAAGCTGAGCAGCATCGAGACAGTCCCAACGGTGTATATACTGGAAACATTAAACAAGCAATTAAGCATTTCATCTGCAATCATTCCACATTATTTATCCAGGTGAGACAGAGTACAAATCAGATACAATATTGTTTTAGGAAGCATGAATTTGGCTAAGATTTTTAAGATAGAAAAAAAAATTTGCACAACAATTATATATGGATTGTGAGTCAAAAATTCTCTAAATCTAGGGATGCCTGGGTGGCTCAGTTGGTTAAGCCACTGCTTTCGGCTCAGGTCATGATCCCAGGGTCCTGGAATCAAGTACCACATGGGGATCCTTGCTTAGCAGGGAGCCTGCTTCTCTCTCTTCCTCTGCCAGCTACTTTGTCTGCCTGTGCACGCACGCTCTCTCTCTCTGACTATATAAATAAGTAAAATCTTAAAAAAAAAAAATTCTCTAAATCTAAATTTGAAGATAAAGCTTAAATTTGACGCTGTTTCTACCATGACCTCTGTCTCCAGCCTCCACCAATCACACGTCCTCTCATACACTTATATCAATATTAGATGCCCCAAAACATCACTCAGCAAATCATTCCTCAGAGGAATAACATTTACCGATTCCTTCCTCAGTCCTCTTTTCCTTTCCCCTTTCTTCCCCTTTCCCTTTCTTATCTATCAAGTGTTTATTATTCATCAGGCATGCTGAGACCTCCCACAGTGAAAGTAGTACGCATAGTCTGAAGGTCTTTGGAGGGTCCCCTTGACTAGAGCCAGCCATTCCAAGCCCTCCGAAGCAGAACCCCATCCTTCCCAAGGCTTATCACCTAATTACTCCCACACACCACTCAAACCTCCAAATCAGACCAACAGAACTGCGAACTTGACCTTGAATACCTGGAATTTCTTTTTGTCTTCCACCCCTCCGTCTTTCACCACCTCCTTACAAAGTGCTGTTCCCCAGTTTTTTGTTTTTTGTTTTTTAACATTTTATTTATTTATATGACAGAGATCACAAGTAGGCAGAGAGGCAGGCAGAGAGAGGTGGGAAAGCAGCTCCCCGCTGAGCAGAGAGCCCGATGTGGGGCTCGATCCCAGGACCCTGAGATCGTGATCTGAGCCGAAGGCAGAGGCTTTAACCCACTGAGCCACCCAGGCCTCGCTCTGTTCCCCAGTTTGACATAGTCTGACCTGGGTTCAAATTCTTACTACATTCTTCCATCTGTAGGATCTTAAATAAGTCACTTAATTTCTGGGAGTCTCAACTTCCTCATCAGATAAAAGAAAATAATAACACCTACATTTCTGGAATGTTGAAAGGATTAAATGTGACCATGTGTGGGATAGAATTCAGTAAGAGGCTTTGTGATGATTTTCTTGGACCACCCCAGCTAGAAGTGAGCTCTCCTCCCCAAATTCCCAGAGCACTGTTATACCCCTGCACTTCTGAGCCACTTCAAGTTATTAGTTATCTCTCCGTGTCTATCTTCACTTCCTACTTAGGACCAGAGAAGGGAAAAACTTCTTTATGGCTGATACCTGAGACAGAGCCTGACACATACCTCATCCTATTGTGGAAGAAGGAGAGAGGTGTGGTTAATGATCCATGGTGCCTCATAGTTGGCAACAGTAGTTTAAAGAGTCTGCTGAATTTGGTAAATCATTCAACATTCACACTGTTCCTCTGCCTTTGAATAAGAATGCAAAGGGGGAGTCTCCTTAGAATGACATGCCTCTTTTATTTCTGCTGTTACCCAGTTTAAACCCAAATGCAGAAACTGAAAAATGTTCATACTTAATTTCAACTAATTTCACACTGGTCTCCATATTTGGTGGCCACGAAACAGTTGTAAAGATGAAACCAGAAAGAGCATGTCTGGACTATAAGAACAGGCTATCAGAATAGGAACTTAGCCAGAAAGTTTGAAGGATAATGAAGAGTCGAACCAATACTATATCCTTTCTTTGGCACTCTAAGACAATGACCAGCATCCTCACAAAAGAGAGAGTCACAAGCCTGTGTCTTCAAAGAAATAACCAATGCTGAAGGACTCATTTTCGTGAGCCACTGTAATGGCCAAACTTCATCTTATTCCTGAGCAAATGCAACTTCAGGAAACCTCCTCTGAACCTTCTTCAAGAAGCTTCCAACTACCTTATGGAATCACTGTACTGGCCAATAGCCCTCTGCTTCTGCAGGACTATTTTATGGCCCCCTAAATCAAGGACCTTCTACTGTTCAATAAAATTCTTTCCTGAATTATAACAGTAACCATAATTAACTTCACCCAGACAGGACGATATGCAGCCCGAAGCTCTGGTGGACCCCAGGCATTATTTCAGAGGGCAGGAGCCCTGGCACCTGGCTACCCCACCCAATGCCTCCTTGATCCCCTGTGGGGTTCTCCCCCCAGAGCCAGGAATCTGGAGATCATCCACAATAGGAACAAGTGGCCTATCTGGATCAAACTCCAGGATTACCTTGCTCCTTCTCTGATAAGTGGACATAACCACTTTCCAACAGACTGAAGAACGGCCAAAAGGAATCTTCCAAAATATACACTTATTTAACAATGACATGAGCTCATTCTGAGTTATTATTGCTTCATGTGAGGAAAAAAAACAAAAACAAAACCAAAAACCTAAGCCTTTCCCAGACAATGAAGGTAACTGGGACTAAGGGATAGAAACAGGTTGGCAAATTCTCAGGACTCATTTGGATGTGATTGCTTATTCTCTCTCTCTCTCTCTCTTTTTTTTTTTTTTTTTCCAGGAAAAGCCCCAGCGACAGGGAAGGAACCCCACCTTGTGCCGTTCCAGTAAATTCTCCTCATAGCACATTGAACCTCCCCAGAGACGCTTGGAGACTGCCATTCGTTTAATTGCTTGAAAAGCCCAAACTAAACAAGAGTCGCTGGGGCTCGGCCCTCTGTTTGTTGGCTGTCTGCAGATTTACAATTTAGCACCATGTGGATCTTCAGAGCCAAAGTGTAAGAATTCCACCTCTCAAAATACAATGGGCAAGGGCGGAAAGGCTTCAAAGTCCCCAGAAGGCACCAAACCCAATTACGTTGCAACACATGTGTGTGCAGCCCTTTAAGCTGCTCATTAACATTTGGAAAATTCTTCTGGTAAATGTCTTCCTATCCAATTTAGCCTCCTTTTCCCTTCTCTCTACCACCCTCATCTCATAGACAGGCAACAATAATGAGCTATAGGAACGTAACTCTTTAAACGAAGAATGTCATCACTTAAGAATACAGGAGAGCGGAGCATGTTGTGTATGTCTACAAACTGCAGTTGCTGTCTGTTAGAGTTTGTAGCAACTTTTAAATCTGTCATCACGGCATGAATTTCATACTAAGCTCCTTCCCGGTGCTTGGGCCAGGAAGCAAAGGGGGAACAGGCTGTATCATTTATGGGCAGACTGGTATTGGGTCAAGTGTGACATCACACTCTGCTCCCACCATAATGAGGTGAAAGGCAAGGCTGCAACAACGTGGCACTTTGTTTATTGGGAAAATTGAAGTGGGGCTGTATTTCAGCTTATGATAAAACTGAAACAAAGGATATGGATTACAGATTTCTAATAGCTCCAAACAGCAGGAGAGTGAAAAAGAGGGGAGCCCTGTAGACTTAGTAAAAAATGCAAAAAGTCAAAAGATCAATGTAGGCTCCAGACAGACTGGTCCCTTGGCATGTGTCCTTGGCACATTTGTTCAACTAAAACATTAGCACATCAGCCAAGTGTCTAATTTTTGTTTCTTTCCCATGCTTAATATTATAAAGCAGGAAGGGAAACCAGACCTAAAATGTGTGTGTGTGTGTGTGTGTGTGTGTGCATGTGTGTGTTTAAAATATCCCATGTTTAATACTCTGGCAGGTCTCTACCATGATCAAAAATTTTCTTTTCAACAAAAAACAGAATCAGACCTATAAATACAGAGAGTAAACTGATGGTTACTAGAGAAGATGGGGTTGGGGGATGGGCAAAATAGGTGAAGGGGAGTGGGAGATTAAGACCTCCAGGTATGGAATGAATAAGTCATGGGAATAAAAGGTATAGCATGGGGAATACAGATGATATAGTAATAGTGTTGTATGGTGACAGACACAAGCTTCCATTTGTGGCGAGCAAAGCATAATGTATAGAGATGTTGAATCGTGGGACACCTTGGTGGCACAGTTGGTTAAGCATCCAACTCTCGGTTTCAACTCAGGTCATGATCTCAGGGTCCTGGGATCAAGTCCTGCATTGGGCTCCGTGCCAAGTGGGGAGTCTGCTTGAGGTTCTCTCTCTCTCCCTCACCCTCTGCCCCTCCCACTCATGTTGTCTCTCTCTAAAATAAACAAATAAAATCTTTAAAAAAGAGAAAGAGAGATGTTGAATCACTATGTTGTATACCTCAAACTACTCTAACATTATGTGTCCACTATACTCAAATTAAAAAATTTTTTATTACATAAAAATTTTATATTCAAAGGCAGCATGATTATAACTTCACATTTCCCACATCCTAAAGTCGTCCCTTTTTTTGTCCACACTGCTACATTTGAATTTATGAATAACCCACTGAATACAATATTACAGAGTAAGATATATTTGGCAAATAAGAAAGGGCAGAAAAACTTCTGAGACCTAACTTTATTTCGAATTGGGAATGTTTTATTTAGAATTGTAACTTATCCCTATAGTCTGGTGTGTTTATTTATCATGCCTACTGTGGACTGCATCATCAAGGAGTACACAGTCCATGAGGAACAGTCTTATAAACAGCTGACCATAAGACAAGGCACAGTGATAGGGCACCTGGGTGGCTCAGTCGGTTAAGCATCTGCCTTTGGCTTAGGTCATGATCCCAGGGTCCTGGGATAGAGCCCTGCATTGGGTTCTCTGGTCAGCGAAGAGGCTGCTTCTCCCTCTCCCTCTGCCACTCAACCCCCTGCTCGTGCTCCCTCTCTCTGTCACTTGCTCTCTCTCAAATAAATAAAATCTTAGGAAAAAAAAAAAAAAAGACAAGGACAGTGAAATTAGAACCCTCAGCTAAGCACAGGTATTCACATCAACCCAGAGGAGCAGCTATTAAATTCACCTAAAGTTGCTTCACCTTCCACTGGAAGAACTATACATGCAAACTTTTCCTGTGTATTAAGAAAGCAAAATGCCTGAGCTGCTCTTGTTAGGAGGGGACCTAAGGCCCCACTCAGGTGAGAAAGACACAAAGCTTCATGCTCCCAAGGGCCCATGAAATCCTCTGTCTGGAGGAGCTTAGTTTTTAAATTGCTCTAAATAGTTCGACTTAATTTAGGTGAGAAATTTATTTTTAAGAGAAAACATCCCATTGTTGGACTAAAATTCTACAACTACTCTTTTGTCCTTACTTTTTCAGCTCTGATCAGACACACCCTAATAGAACCGGGCTTAAATTTTACCAATCCTTTCCAAGAATAATGGCACCTCCCATAACGACATTGTGAAGATTAAATGACATGTGAAGTGCTTAGTAGAATACCAGCACATGGAAAATGTTCAGTAAGCTAGCTGTTGACAAAATAATAATTATATAATGAGGAGAAGATGGTAATAACAATTATATTATACAATAATCGTATATTACATCATAATCGTTCTTGGTAGGAGCTCATTGCCTCATATTATCCAAATTCACAGTCCTTCCTCTAGTTAATTCTATTTTAAGACCCTAGTATTTTCAATCTTCCTACCTGTGGGGAAAAAGCAGTGGAGAAAGAGAAAGACAATGGAAACAAAATGCAGAGACAGCCAATCACTCAGCAAAGCCCTCACCCCATGTGCATACAATCAGCACCAGCTGTAGTCCAATTAAACTTAATCTAGTCACGTGCTCATGCGCTCCTCAGAAATTAGAGGAAATCAATTCAAATGCTAATGAGAAAGTCCATAATTTATTATCTGCTGAGGAATGCATGTTACATTAATTTTAACTGTAAACAATTATTTTTATTGCAAGATTAATTACCCTATCTTATACAACTTCCTTTTTTCATATTCTTTTAAGGAATTAGTTTTCAGTTGCTGTTTTGTGGCTCTGTCACAGTTCTTTAGCTTGAGAAAAGTATAATTAATTTAGGGATGCTGCAAATGTTGTTTTCTATTCTTCTGCCAAAATAAAGTGGGATAAATGGCTAGGTCAAGCATGGAGAAAAATAGCTGCAGCTTCCGGCCAGGATGAAAAGACATTAGAACTCAGAGTGGAAGTGGGGGGAACCAAACAGAATTCAAAACGGGAGCTAATAGTGGTCAGTTCTGACCGCACCGTTCCCCAAAGGCTTCCACATGCAAGGCAGTCCTCAGATTATTCTACAAGGTCTTGAAAGTCCATGGGAACTGCAGGGGCTAAAGTTTTCGGAACAAGAAAGAAACTAATCCTTTTGGCTTAAAATAGCATTATGGTCTGGACTTCTCTGTCCATGCTGGGTGGGGTGAATGTTCCTCTGAGCAATCAAAATGGAATAAAAGTTTTCTGTCAGAATTCCACTCCCGTGACAAAACTGCCCTCTCTCTGACTTGGCTCCCCAGGTGAATGAATGTTCAGTATGGTGACCTGTAGGAAATTATTCTCAAAACGGTCACTTATCCAATACAAAGAACAGGACTTTAGAAAGTGAATGGCACTCACAGGGTAGGAAGTGAGTATTCTGTTAAGAATTCTGTTTTTGGGGCACCTGGGTGGCTCAGTGGGTTAAGCCTCTGCCTTCGGCTCAGGTCATGATCTCAGGGTCCTAAGATTGAGCCCCGCATCGGGCTCTCTGCTCAGCAGGGAGTCTGCTCCCCCCAACCCCCGCCACTTGCCTCTCTGCCTACTTGTAATCTCCATCTGTCAAATAAATAAATAAGATCTTTTTAAAAAAAAAATCTGTTGTTTCTGACAAATCATTTGCTTGATTCTTAAGTTTTCTTAAAGCTTCCATTGGCAAACAAGACTTAGTGGTTGAAAAGTAAATATTTATAAAACACCAAAATCTATTAGTTTACTTCATTGGGACTTTCTCAATTTAAACATCCAGTGAAAGCAACTGCTAGTCATCGATTAAAATTAAATTAGACTAAATTAAATCAATAAGCCCAGTTGTTGATTTCATTGGGAATTTGGTTAGAAAACGGGCAAAAGAGAATTGAGCCCAGAGAAGATTCAACTGCTAATTACTTGTAAAAGTTTGGGCTTAAAGGGTAATAAGCATTTGACCTACGAAAGTAAACTGAGAAGAGATGCTGGCTATGAAGACCCTGGGCCATAGCCCTAAAGTCAGGGCTGGCTGTAGCTTCCTGTCAAGGAGATTGGATCCTAGTCAGTCCCAATGTGTTTCTCTCAGAGAACTATAGCTAAGAGAACTATGGGAGGCCATCAGGTACACATAACAATCAACTGAGCTGCCCCAGACAGGATGAAAAACAACCTTTCCTGTGAGCAACAAGCTCTCAGCACTCCACGTTGTAAACGAACCAAAAAGTCGGGTTTTTCCCCTTCCTACATGCTTTCACGATTTCTATTAAATATTTTCACAAGTCCCTACCAGGAGAGCATGTGCTACTTATCAGAATCCCATATAGTAGCTACAAAAACCAGGAAGTGGTTGGAAAGGACAGGCTGTGGTGATACAGGTTACACCTGGTTTCAATTTGATTGTCAGATGTCATAAGGGCGGGCTTATAAGACTAAACCTCACGTCTACCTCAAACCTATGGGGAATTATTGCTGATTTATTTTAACAAGGAATGTTTCATGCTCTTGATTTCCATTCCAATTTCTCTGCTTAATAAAATAAGATGTCACATGTCAAGCTACATTGTATTGAATTATTTCAACAACCCAAAGCCATTCAAATCCACTTGAAAACTTGCCACAATGCCAAGATCTGTCACAAAGCATTAGGATTAGTTACCCCTGGAAAACACTCCTACTATAAGACAAGCAGATAGGCAGCACAGAGGAAAAAACCTTAAAGTATTTCTAAGCTTTGCACACCAGAGAACTCCGGTTCAATAGACAGACCAGTTCTGTGGCCTTTTGAATTATTCCTTGCCTACCTTTAAGTTCCTCTGTTCTTTTGACCAGACCAAAACAATCTTATCATGGGCCAAATTCCTGCTCGTCCAAGCTGTAGACCTCTGTGTCAAGTTCCACAAAGTACATGACAAAGGACCTCCATTAATTTCAGATATTTCATATAATAAAAATTTATATTCTATCAAAGTCCTCTCTGCTTGACAAAGAGCATGACTTCCAGGCAAGTAATGAGGCACAAATCTGTATTCTGCAAGTCTTGTCTTGCTCTAGGTCAAATCTCCAACTCTGATCAGTTATAGATTTTTTTTTTTTTTTTTAAGTTGTAGATGTCTTTCACACATCCCAAACCAATGTGGTTAAAGAAGAAACTACTTTGGGGAGAGTCTACAGATCATAAACAAAATGAATGAACCTAAGGAACCCCATCTGTAAATGTTTAGGCATTCTTGATTTAATGGTAGACTTTCAATACCTTACCCTAAAACACTCTTAAAGTAGGATTTCTTTTATGGCAAATATGTGTGGAATGTCTTACAGAACCACAGGATTTCATTTCCCAATGTTGACATGTATGGGAATAAAAATGAACCCAGAGAAACATAGAGATGTGAAGGCTTTTCCTTAAACTGGTTCTTCAACCATTAGGAAGCCAGAAGTCCCAAACACCACATAAGAAAGTATTCTCTTTCATGATTCCAACATGGAAATTCAGTCTTTTTTTTTTTTAAGATTTTATTTATATATTTGACAGACAGAGATCACAAGTAGGCAGAGAGGCACGGGAAGGGAGGGGGGGAGCAGACTCCCTGCTGAGCAGAGAGCCCAATGCGGGGCTCGATCCCAGGACCCTGAGATCATGACCTGAGCAGACAGCAGAGGCTTAACCCGCTGAGCCACCCAGGCACCCCAAGAAATTCAGTCTTTAAAAGGATCACAGCACTTCTGAGATTCACCAATCTCTGGTCCTGCTGTGGTCATTCAAGCCATTTGGGCCCTTGTAAAGCCATGTTTGGGCAGCAGCACCCACCCCTGCCAGCCCTCAGCCACACTCAGAGAGAGTGCTTGCACTTCCACAGCCACACCCACCCTCACCATGGCTCCAAACAAACTCCCAAGGGTCAATGGATAGAATTCAGAATCTCTGAGAACTTGGATAAGAAAAACATCATTTCCACTAAATTCAGTATATCCTTAAATTGTGAATGTAGACAATAAATCAGAGCAGAATCAGCACATCTAGGACTTAGAGAAATCAAATGTATTTTCAGACCACCATTATTGTTGATGCAGCTATCTCAAAATGCCACTTACGTTCATCATTACACCAAATTCTCATGCTTCTCAAACACATTGACAGATTTTATTATTAATCTATTAATAAAGCATATACAGATAGTCCCCAACTTCCAAGTGTTCAATTCACAATTTCTTGACTTCCCAATGGTGCAAAAGTAGAATTTCCAGTAGAAATCATACTTTAAACTTTGAATTTGGATCTTTTCCGGGACTATCAATATGCAGTAAGACACTCACTCATGACACAGCATCAGCAGCCCAGCTCCCCATGAGCCACACCACCATGGGGGTAAGCAACTGACACACTCCAACTACTCTGTACCCACACAACCATTCTGTTTTTCACTCCCAGAACACTATTCCATCAATTACATGAGCTATTCAACACTTCACTATAAAATAGGCTTTGTGTTAGAGAATTCTCCACCTACAGGCTCATGTAAGTGTTCTGAGCACATTTAAGGCAGGCTAAGCTAAGCTATGGTGTTTGGTACGTTAAGTGTATTGAGTGCACTGCTGACTTAGAGAGTTTCAATTTACAATGGATTAATCAGGAGGCAATCCCACTATAAGCAGAGGAAGATTTGTATATTACTATATCATAATTTTTAGAATATTTTGATAACTATGTTTCCATATAGTTGGTTTTCCTCATAATTCTAGATATTTTATTTTAGGCATTCAAAGCATTTTTCAGAGAAAGGGGATTTTTTTGGCTTTACAAGACTTCCAAAGGCATCCCTGGCATGCTCACACAAAAGATGAAAAGCTCCAACCCTGGTTACAACCTTGGAATTCTCCTCTATTCATTAGTACTTAACCCTATTCCACAAAGTGGTTTCTATCTGGTCCTAACAAGTTCTACAGTTCTAGTAGCCTAATCCTGCTACTTTTCCTGCTTGACTTTCTGCCTTAGAAACTTGATTCATTCTCTGTTACTTTGAGGGCTTGGTTCTCTGATTTGCTCATTCATTCATTCAATAAGAATTTACTGAGTGTCTACTGTGTGTCAGGTACTGTGTGATGTGGTAGGCAGAGATTAGCTCTCTCTAGGTGTCTATATAGAGACAAGTTCTATATTCTAGTGGGAGGATGGATAGACAGGTAGCTAGCCAGCGAGAGAGAGGAGATGGATAGATAGGTAAAAGATAGAAAAAAGGGAGGGAAGCAAATGAGCAGGAAGCTATGCAGAAAATTAGAATAAGTTGTCACAGAAGTGTCACAGAAAATGACCGGTACCCACGGTAGCTTGATGGTCATGCAAGACCTCTCTGAGATGGGCAGTCACTTGATGCTCAGGGAGGAAAACCGTCAAAGTACTTGAGTGATCAGGGAGGGCAAGGGTATTTGGAATACAGACAGAGAGTGGTCACAGAGGAGGTCAGAGTGGAAAGAAGGGTTTATTTCAGGAAGGGCATCCTAAGTTGGGTCAAGAACTTCAAACTACAAAAGTGCTCAGCAGCCACTGAAGGGTTTTAAGCAGGAGATTGCCACGATCTGGTTTTTGTTTTTATAACATTGTTTTCGGCTGCCGTGTAGTGAACAGGCTATAGGAACACAAGAGCAAAATCAGTGAGTAACTTAGGAGGCTGGTGCAGTAAACTTGCAGGATTAGATGAGAATACAGGAGATGGAGAGGGAGAGATGAGATGGAGAGGGATATATATCACGCTGGGTCACAGCAAGAAGCAATGCCAAAATCAAGATAATTTGAGGGAAGTTTAACAATTGACAATTGACAAATGTGGATTTGTGGACTGGATATAAAGAAACAACAAGGGATAGCGCAATAGCCCAAGGCTGTTAACCCAAAGGCTCAAAGGGAATGAGAAGGGAGGCTACAGGAACCCAGAAGGAGAAAGCATTCAAAGATGGCAGCCTCAAGAAAATTCTGACCTTTGGGAAGGGGGCATGGCCAGACTATGCTAGCAGGACCCAAGTGGGGGCACATCTTAGGTTTGGCTATGGCTCACTTTTGAAGGCCACTGAGGAAATAAATATCTTTACCTCACCCTCCAACTTCCCATCAGGATTCCCTGTTTGCCAGAGGAAATGGCTGGTCCCCACCAGAGTAGAGGAGGATGAGAGGTTCCTGCCTGCCTTGCTGCTCAGAGTGCCAGGTCTCTTCTATCTGTCAATTATGGAGGTTATTTCCTAGCATCCAAATTATTTCTTTATATTATTTTCCCAAGACAATGAGCTTCTTGAGGACATCATGTGCATCTGTTCCTCCCAGTAGCTATTTAATGA
This sequence comes from Mustela lutreola, assembly GCF_030435805.1. Lineage (NCBI taxonomy): Eukaryota > Metazoa > Chordata > Mammalia > Carnivora > Mustelidae > Mustela > Mustela lutreola. Next base: position 138,893,555 of record NC_081292.1, on the reverse strand, counting down.
AAGATTGTGGTTAGCGAATGAATGAATGAATGGCCCCTTCCAGGTTCCTGGGTCCCTATACCTGTGGAATGCCGTTACTCTGTGTAGGGTTTCCCCAACTCCAACAGCTGCACCTGTAATAGTACCTCTGTGTCACAAGTTGTGCTGACTCACTGGCTCTCCTCCCAGTTCCTCAGATGGGCCCATCACAGGGTTCCTGTCCTGCTTCTTGTCCATCTCAAAGTCCCCCTCTCTCCCCTATTTGCTCCTTCATGTTATCTACTTAGGGTTGCCAACCTACCCTGAGACAATTGCCTGGATTTTTATTCTTTTTTGTCCAAACAGTTCTAACTTCTCAGTACTAGCAGATATATGGCTTCCCCTTTGAGCTTTTTTGAATTAAATCAGCACTCTTACCACTAAGTTTGAGAAACTTGGTGAATATACACATACATATATGTCAGCTCTATCTCCAAGCCAAGGAGTCGTGTCCTGTCACTGTGTTCCGTGCTTGAGGATGCCAGGGTTCCATACTAACCTGTTTCACTATAGAAGTGTTATACCCAGATTTCCTTTGGTGATATAAATTGAGCCTCTGCTTTAGCTGATGAAAATAATATGCCAGATACCAAATTATAAATTACTTATTTCAGAGGGTGGGGAACATACTTCAAAACTACTTCATACTTATCAATCCCCATATCTTGCTTGTCCGGGGCAGCAGCATGCACAACTTTTCAGCTCTGCCTTCAAAATGTGATAAATCTTCCCTCTGGGGCAAAGAGAGCATCTCTGTATTTATCCAGAGAAAGAATTTAAAGCTTGTCTCCATGTTTGTTTTGGGTTTTTTGTTGTTGTTGTTTTTGGTCTGTTTTTTTTTGTTTTGTTTTGTTTTGTTTTGTTTTAAGGTAGGGTGGGAGAAGGAGGGGGAAAGGTAACAGACTGTGAAGGATTGATTACTAAAGCAAAAAAATCAATCCTGAGACTTTGATGATTTAACCAGCCACAAAAGCATAGAAATGTATGAGAAAGCCCTGATTGATTTTTAACTCCGTAATCCTTCCCACCCCATCCATTATCCTGTATGGATCATATTAGCCATCATTATGACTAAGACAAGATAGGACACTGACATCCGCCTGACATGATATAACTGTAAATGGAACCGGCTTCTACACAAAGGCTTTTACCTGGTTATTAATAGTGTTCTCTGTGGGTGATGGACTGGACTGATATTAAAACCTCCGTGGGCTGTGTGGAGCCGTTGCCATTTGATTTCAGTCCAAGCAGCAGCTCCTCAAGGTAGTTACTGCACCATGCCCTGACAAACTGCTCGAGTATCATTCCTGGATACTCACCCTTTTAAGAGGCTCATAAAATACCCGGGGCTGCTGACATCTATTTGGCACTGAGGATTCCAAGCTAGTACTGCTCAGCTGAGATACCAAGTATGTTCGCAAATGCCTGGACAACATCCCCCATCTTCACCACCACCACCATGAATGTGAAGGAGAGGAAAGATTTAGGGCACACAGCTTTTCAGGTGACATGCGTTATAGTAAAACACAGATGAACACATATCAAGATATTAAGGTCACTTGGTGACTTTTGCTTGTTTCACTTACCTCCAATGAATCAATGAAAAATATTTAGTTCTTAAGCAAACATTTACCTTCTAGGTTCCATGAGGCTTCCAACCACTATTTCATGTCTAACCAAACCAAGGGGTCAATTAGAAATATTAGAGGACTTGCCCAAGATTACACAGTGATTCAGAAGCAATTCTAATTCGTAAGCCCAGATTTTCCTTTTGTAATTCAACAAAATATCTTCTTTTAATCAGCAAATATTTACTAAGTTCTTACTACATACTAGGCATTTTCTGGTAAGTGGAGGAAAAGCATTGAAAAGTAGATGAACTCCCTGTTCTCATGAGGCTCACAGTCAATTCAAGCCCAGAAACACTGGTGGGAGACACATGTATACAACTGTATATTATGTGTCCAAGCATCTGAAACTCAAAAAACCTAGCAGATTTCCCCCAAACTACCCTGGCCTCCTCCTGTCCTTGAAGCCAAACGTGGTAGTTAAATTCGGGATAACATTCTAAGAGACAGCTGGGCAGGTAGGGGAGGAGGACACCTTGTATTTAAAATTAGTAACTCTTCCCTTTTAGAAACTGGGAAATATCTCATTGATAATGAGAATAAATCTGAAAATTCCTGTGTTTGGAAGTGACACTCTGGAGATCAACTGTGAGAATTAAACAAGATCTTAGATAAACAACAGACTTTAAAATAGTGCTTAACACATCCAAATCAACAAAGAAGTCAAACTTCTGCTCTTCACACATGACACGATACTTCCCAAAAGACTCAACCCCCAAATTGCTCAAACTTATACAGGAATTCAGCAAAGTGTCAGGATATAAAATCAGTGCACAGAAATCAGTTGCATTTCTGTATACCAACAGCAAGTCAGAAAAAGAGAAATCAAGGAATCAATCCCATTTACAGTTGCACCCAAACCATAAGACTACTAGGAGAAACCTAATCAAAGAGGTAAAGGATCTATACTCTGAAAACTATAGAACACTTATGAAAGATACTGAGGAAGATACAAAGAATAGAAAAAATGTTCCATGCTCATGGATTAGAAGAATATTGTTAAAATGTTTATGCTACGCAAAACAATCTATACATTCAATGCAATCCCTACCAAAATACCATCAACATTTTTCACAGAGCTGAAACAAATACTCCTAAAATTTGTATAGAACCAGAAAGACCCCAAATAACCAAAGGAGTGTTGAAAAAGAAAACCAAAGCCAGATGCATCACAATTCTGGACCTCAAGATATATTACAAAGCTATAATCACCAAGACAGTATGGTACAGGCATAAAAACAGACACATCGATCAATGGAATAGAATAGAGAGCACAAAAATGGACCCTCAACTCTATGGTCAACTAATCTTCAACAAAGCAGGAAAGAATGTCCAATGGAAAAAAGAAAAAGTCTCTTCAATAAATTGTGTTGGGGAAATTGGACAGCGACATGCAGAAGAATGAAACTGGACCATTTCCTTACACCATACGCAAAAACAAACTCAAATGATAAACGACCTAAATGTGACAAAGGAATCCATCAAAATCCTAGAGGAGAACACAGGCAGCAACTTCTGTGACCTCGGCCGCAGCAACTTTTTGCTAGATTTGTCTCCAAAGGCAAGGGAAACAAAAGCAAAAAGGAACTATTAGGACTTCATCAAGATAAAAAGCTTTTGTACAGCAAAGGAAACAGTTGACAAAGCTAAAAGAAAACCTACATAATGGGAGAAGATATCAAAAGCTAATCAAATAAAGAGCTAGTGTCCAAAATCTATACAGAACTTACTGAAACTCAACAACCCCCCCAAAAAAATAATAATAATCTAGTCAAGAAATGGACAGAAGACATGAACAGATACTTCTCCAAAGAAGATATACAAATGGCCAAAAGACACATGAAAAAATGCTCCACATCACTTGGCATCGGGGAAACACAAATCAATACCAAAATGAGCTATCACCTCACACCAGTCAGAATGGCAAAAATTAACAGCTCAGGAAACAACAGATGTCAGTGAGGATGCAGAGAAAGGAGAACCCTCCTATACTCTTGGTGGGAATGCAAGCTGATGCAGCCACTTTGGAAAACAGTATGGAGGTTCTTCAAAAATTTGAAAACAGAACTACCCTATGACCCAGCAATTGCACTATTGAATATTTATCCAAAGAATACAAACATAGTAATTTGAAGGGCAGCTGCACCCCATTATTTATAACAGCAATGGCCACAATAGCCAAATTATGGAAAGAGCCCAAATGTTCATCAACGGATAAATGGATAAAGATGTGGTGTGTATATATATATATACAATGGAATATTACTCAGCCATCAGAAAGAATGAAATCTTGCCATTTGCAGCAATGAAAGGAACTAGAGGGTATTATGCTAAGTGAAATAAATCAGTCAGTGAAAGACAAATACCATCAGATTTTACTCATAAATGGATTTTAAGAAACAAAACAGAAAAACACAGAAGAAGGGAAGGAAAATAAAATAAGATGAAATCAGAAAGGGAGACAAACCATAAGAGACTCTTAACCACAGGAAACAAACTGAGGGTTGCTAGAGGGGATGTGTGGGGGTAACTGGGCCATGGGCTTTAAGGAGGGCACTTGATATAACCACTGGGTGTTATGCAAATGAATTACTAAATTCTACTTTTGAAAATCATAATACACTATATATTAATTAAAGTTATTTTAAATTTTAAAAATAGTGCTTGACATGTAAGATTTCAATAAATATAATAATGAGGATCATGAGGAGGAGAATGTTAATGATTGTGCATTCAAGTCATATGATGACACATAATAATTCCCTTATTATGGAGGAGGAGTCAAGATGGCGGAGAAGTAGCAAGCTGAGACTGCTTCAGCTAGCCGGAGATCAGCTAGATAGCTTATCTAAAGATTGCAAACACCTGAAAATCCATCGGCAGATCGAAGAGAAGAAGAACAGCAATTCTGGA